>NC_056744.1:179769826-179859826 GCF_019279795.1 Protopterus annectens
AGAAGGGAAGATATCCCTTGTCAGTATCAGTAAGAAACTGTGATCCCTCATAAAATCATCCAAGGCTAGCTTTGAAAGAAAAATTGCCAAGGACTCCAAAGATAACCACAAAGCATTCTTTAGCTATGTCAAGAATCTAAGTGGCAATTCTCAGATCTGCTCATAGTTAGTGCAGAATGGCACAAAATACACTGAACCGACCTATATTGCCAACATCCTGGCAGACAGGTTCAGTGCAAACTTCACCCCCCCTGTCACCCCCAAAAGGGCCCATAACCATACCAGAAGAATGTAGTGCAACTAAAAACACAAAGTATCACACAGTTGAGGCTGACTATGATTCCAGTTAACCTGTTTATTGAAAGAATAAAGCACTTTTCGTTGTCATAAAAATGGCAACTTCTTCAGATTCAAACAAATAAGTTAATTACAAGTTTAAATAGGTAGGAACTCATATCACATGACGACCATCAGCTGACATACTACACCGTCAAGGAACAGTGAAAACTGATATCTGTATAACTTCATTAAACAACTGACAAAAAATCATAAAACAAAACATACAATCCCCTCACTAGCTAGTCCCTCCAATGAAAATAAAAACAGTCCAATATACAAGTACACGGACAATACATTCTTACATAGAATATAAAATAAAATAAAATAATAAAACGTGTAACCACTAGGTGCACTATCTTCGTATTAACTAGTTACTCAAAATAAATTGAAGTACATTGAAATACACAACAATATCAATTTTCAGCTCTCCTTCATTTCTATATATAAATATAGTAATACTGTTAAGTGTACAATATACATATATTTTCACACATACTAGTACTCGACCTACTCAGATCAATTACTGACATATAAGACTGTATAATGGATATAATGGATATATAATAGACCCCCCCACCGAACACATATATAACAAAGTTTATACATTGTAGGCACCAGCTTATTAAACCCTAATGGTGGCTAAATAAGGGAAGTGTGTATATACTATAAATACTCTCTTAATTTATTTTATTTTATCTATTTAAACTCTTAAGTTTTAGTAAACATGAGATGTTACAAGATTCGTTTAAACCAGGGCTTACAAAAGCATTAAGTCTAATCTGCCATGCTAGCTCACGTTCTTCTAACATCAGATTAAATGGGAAACCCCTAGGATCCATGCACACTTGATCAATAGCTTTAAATAAAAAACTATGATTATGATTAGTAATGTGATGTCTAACTAAAGAACTTTCTTCTTTTTTCCTTTCAATTGCGTAAGTATGTTCATAGACCCTGTCTCTTAGCCTACGTTCGGTCTTCCCAACATAGAAAGCAGGGCAGATTTGACACATTGCTACGTATACCACATGTTTAGAATTACAATGGAACTTGTTCCTCAATTTATATTTCTTGTCATTTATATAAATGTTTTCACCTATTTCTATGCATCTGCACATTCTACAACACCCGCATACGGTCATCCCAACATGTTTCAAGAAGGAAAATGTAGTTTTCCTTTCGAGCAAACTTTTGAGGTTAGCTCCCTTCTTAAAAACTAGTTTAGGTAACTGACTAAATTTGTTAGACAAAGACCTGTCCACTGAAATACATTCACATTTTTTGTATAAAATGAGCCTAACCATGTCGGAGTCAGTACTAAAGGAAGTAATGAAACTAGTTGTGAATTCACTGTTGGTTCCCTCAAATTCAGTATACTCTAACAAAGGATGTTCACTAGGAGATACGAATGAGGCAGCTCCATTGTTACACATATCTTCCATTGCACTCTTATTGAGTAGAGGTCTTATCTGACCTATATTTCTTTTATTAGTAACTTCAACAATTAAGGACTCAACCAAAAAAGTAGGGTAACCTCTCTGTTGGAACATGTTACTTAAATGGAAACATTCATCCCTAAAGTCAGAGTCTAATGAGACCATCCTGGCTGCCCTGATGAGTTGTCCCTTAACAATGGACTGCTTTTGATGGAAGGGATGGCAACTTGAAAAGTGAAGAAATGAGTTAGAATACGTCTCTTTTCTAAATATTTTAGACACATATCTATCATTGTTAGTGTCTTTACTAAGTCTACAATCCAAGTAGTCAATACAACTTGTGCTAAAGTTAGATGTAAACCTAAAGAATTCTGTAGTAGAATTTAGGTAAGTGACAAATGCTTGAGCTTGCTGTTCATTACCTTTAAAAATGATGAAAATGTCGTCCAAAAATCTTGTATAAAACATGAGGTTCACCCTGTGGTCACTATTCTTAAATATGAATTATTTTTCCCAGAATGCCATCACAAGGTTTGCAAAACTGGCACCACAGGGTGAACCCATGGCTACACCACGTTTTTGTAAATAAAACTCATTGTCGAACAAAAAATAATTATTGGTAAGAATAATGTCCAGCAGGACTTCTGTGGTGTAAATCTCATGTGTCGGAGCATTTTTTGACTTCAGCATCAGGCTGACCCACTCAATGCCCTCCATGTGTGGGATCAATGTGTAAAGATCCCTCACATCAATAGTTAAAAAGTTGTGATCCCTGTCAAATCCTAAGCTGTTAATTTTTTCCAAAAATGACCAAGAGTCTTTGCAAACCTGTGGTTCTGACAAGATATACTTTTTTAAGATCATATCAACCACTTTAGCACAAGGGTACGTGATGGAGCCTCTTCCATCAATAAGCGGTCTCATTGGTGGGTTATTTAGGTCTTTGTGGACTTTAGGGATTCCAAATAACACTGGGGTCTTAGGCCAGGGGAGTGAGATATAGTTGAAAGTGTCGATATCTATCATTGACTCAATAAACAAGTCATTGAAATAACTTTTTATATGACTATATGCAACATTTACTTCATTCAGTGAAGCTTTGGAATATGCTTCACTGAGTAGCAAAGAATGGATTCTTTTATTGTAATCAACATAATCAAAAATAGCTAACCCACCACCTTTGTCAGGTTTTACTGGGGATGATCTTAACAGATACAACATCTCTTTTTCATATGGGGAAATATTAACTTTCATGTCTGAACCACCCATTTAGCATCTGATAAGAAATGTCGAAAATCAAGCTCACACACCTGCTCAAACATTCTCAAGGTTTGGTGCAGTGGTGGGTTAAAAGTACTTGGGACTCGTCAATCTCGAGTCGGTCTGACATTGTTACCAAAAAGACTCATTAAATTCAACTTTCAAACAAATAACTTTAAATCAAAGACAAGTTGTACTAAACCAGAAGGTCTACTAGGGACAAAAGTATTGCCATTTGCTAGCAAATCGATAAGTACAGGGTCAGTTCTCATAGAAGAGTAGTTATAAATTTTAAAGTCCCCTGTTGAATTCAACAAAATTTCAACCGACATGGTGTCATCTTCACCTATCTCCTGAATCTGTTGTTTCGTTTATTCCTTTGGTTCTTTTGGTTGTGGTTGAAATTATTTTTCGGGATTGTAGTATGTCAGCTGATGGTCATCATGTGATATGAGTTCCTACCTATTTAAACTTGTAATTAACTTATTTGTTTGAATCTGAAGAAGTTGCCGTTTTTACGACAACGAAAAGTGCTTTATTCTTTCAATAAACAGGTTAACTGGAATCGTGGTCAGCCTCAACTGTTGGATACTTTGTGTTTTTAGTTTCACTAGTTTGGCATGGCTCTAGTTTGTGTCTCATGGCATCTGGATTATCCAACAGCCCGGCTAGCCCGAACCTGTTTGATTCGCAACAATTGCAGTCTGAATTGTTGAACCTCACTTCCCTTTTAAACGCAATGAATCAGCGTATGGACTCACTTTCCTCTCGCTTAGATAAAGTGGACTCTTCTTTATCACAACAATGTCCTGGTCAGAATGGACAACTGGATGGTGCTAATAATGGGCAGATGAATGTGAACCCTACATCATGAGGGGGGCAGCATATATCTGGTCCTTGTCTACCGACTCCATCTGGTATTAACAACCCTCTCAACAAGGCTGGCACTTTAGAAACTGGGGGAGAATTTCCTCCAGCAGTTCAAAGAACATCCGAATCATCTTATGTCCATCAGCACCCGGATCAAAGAACAGGGCTTATTGGTGCTCCAATCTTTAATGACTGGATTATAAACACTTCTAACTTGGCATTTGGTAATGGCCCCATTCAGGAGCGACCTCTTCTTCAAACCAACAGGTCAGTTCGCAGTCTCTTTGTGATAGACTGAAACTGTTTGACATTAAATTGTTAAAATTAAAGAATTCCAGCTTGACGTTACGTACTTCAACTCATATTTAGAACAATATATAGTGCCAAAGGGACTACGACGCTACCAATACCCCACTGGCCTCATAGCGGATTCACCTTTTCATTTAGAATTATTAACTTTATTTGACCAACAGGGATTTGACTTAATGAATCTCATGATTAAACATTACAATATACATATTGAGACATTGACTAAAGAGGTTTCCGTATTGAATACGGAGATCACTTCAGATGCTGATTTTTTGAGATACAAATACGACTACGAAAGGTGTTTCTTCAGCATTGACCAATTATTGGAGAGACTTAAACTAAATAAAGTTAAAAAAATCAACAGGGACAGAAACGCATACGACACTGGCAATGCATACCCTAAGCCATCTAGTGCACAGGTATCAACCGCTCTTTATGTTAATACACTGGCTCCACGTTCAGTCAGCGAGGGCACTGATATTAACAACTTAGACAGCCTTAACCCTGTGGATGGAGCTTTGAATGACTGTCCTGTAAGACGGAGCGAATGGATCCATAACCAAAATCAAAATTATAATATAAATATATCCTCTGAACCACAAAATGGTAACGGCAGAAATATAGTAAATCAAAATTTTCAGGAGACCAGAAACACAAGCACAATCCCGAAAAAGAATTTCAACCACAACCAAATGAACCAAAGGAACAAACCAAACAACAGGTTCAGGAGATAGGTGAAGATGACACCATGTCGGTTGAAGTTTTGTTGAATTCAACAGGGGACTTTAAAATTTATAACTACACTTCTATGAGAATTGACCCCGTACTTATCGATTTGCTAGCAAATGGCAATACTTTTGTCCCTAGCAGACCTTCTGATTTAGTGCAACTTGTCTTTGATTTAAAGTTATTTGTGAGAAAGTTGAATTTAATGAGTCTTTTTGGTAACACTGTCAGACCGACTCAAGATTTACGAGTCCCAAGTACTTTTAACCCACCACTGCACCAAACCTTGAGAATGTTTGAGCAGGTGTGTGAGCTTGATTTTTGACAATTCTTATCAGATGCTAAAATGGGTGGTTCAGACATGAAAGTTAATATTTCCCCATATGAAAAAGAGATGTTGTATCTGTTAAGATCATTCCCTGTTAGAGTTGTAAAACTGACAAAGGTGGTGGGTTAGCTATTTTTGATTATGTTGATTACAATAAAATAATCCATTCTTTGCTACTCAGTGAAGCATATTCCAAAGCTTCACTGAATGAAGTAAATGTTGCATATAGTCGTATAAAAAGTTACTTCAATGACTTGTTTATTGAGTCATTGATAGATATCGACACTTTCAACTATATCTCACTCCCCTGGCCTAAGACCCCAGTGTTATTTGGAAACCCTAAAGTCCACAAAGACCTAAATGACCCACCAATGAGACCACTTATTGATGGAAGAGGCTCCATCACGTACCCTTGTGCTAAAGTCGTTGATATGATCTTAAAAAAGTATATCTTGTCAGAACCACAGGTTTGTAAAGACTCTTGGTCATTTTTGGAAAAAATTAACAGCTTAGGATTTTACAGGGATCATAACTTTTTAACTATTGATGTGAGGGATCTCTACACATTGATCCCGCACATGGAGGGCATTGAGTGGGTCAGCCTGATGCTGAAGTCAAAAAATGCTCCGACACATGAGATTTACACCATAAAAGTCCTGTTGGACATTATTCTTACCAATAATTATTTTTTGTTCGACAATGAGTTTTATTTGCAAAAACGTGGTGTAGCCATGGGTTCACCCTGTGGTGCCAGTTTTGCAAACCTTGTGATGGCATTCCGGGAAAAAGAATTCATATTTAAGAATAGTGACCACAGGGTGAACCTCATATTTTATACAAGATTTTTGGACGACGTTTTCATCATTTTTAAAGGTAATGAACAGCAAGCTCAAGCATTTGTCACTTACTTAAATTCTACTACAGAATTCTTTAGGTTTACATCTAACTTTAGCACAAGTTGTATTGACTACTTGGATTGTAGACTTAGTAAAGACACTAACAATGATAGATATGTGTCTAAAATATTTAGAAAAGAGACGTATTCTAACTCGTTTCTTCACTTTTCAAGTTGCCATCCCTTCCATCAAAAGCAGTCCATTGTTAAGGGACAACTCATCAGGGCAGCCAGGATGGTCTCATTAGACTCTGACTTTAGGGATGAATGTTTCCATTTAAGTGACATGTTCCAACAGAGAGGTTACCCTACTTTTTTGGTTGAGTCCTTAATTGTTGAAGTTACTAATAAAAGAAATATAGGTCAGATAAGACCTCTACTCAATAAGAGTGCAATGGAAGATATGTGCAACAATGGAGCTGCCTCATTTATATCTCCTAGTGAACATCCTTTGTTAGAGTATACTGAATTTGAGGGAACCAACAGTGAATTCACAACTAGTTTCATTACTTCCTTTAGTACTGACTCTGACATGGTTAGGCTCATTTTATACAAAAATTGGGAATTTATTTCAGTGGACAGGTCTTTGTCTAACAAATTTAGTCAGTTACCTAAACTAGTTTTTAAGAAGGGAGCTAACCTCAAAAGTTTGCTCGAAAGGAAAACTACATTTTCCTTCTTGAAACATGTTGGGATGACCGTATGCGGGTGTTGTAGAATGTGCAGATACATAGAAACAGGTGAAAACTTTTGTATAAATGACAAGAAATATAAATTGAGGAACATGTTCCATTGTAATTCTAAACATGTGGTATACGTAGCAAGGTGTCAAATCTGCCCTGCTTTCTACGTTGGGAAGACCGAACGTAGGCTAAGAGACAGGGTCTATGAACATACTTACGCAATTGAAAGGAAAAAAGAAGAAAGTCCTTTAGTTAGACATCTCATTACTAATCATAATCATAGTTTTTTTATTTAAAACTATTGATCAAGTGTGCATGGATCTTAGGGGTGGCCCATTTAATCTGATGTTAGAAGAACGTTAGCTAGCATGGCAGATTAGACTTAATGCTTTTGTAAGCCCTGGTTTAATCATGTAACATCTCATGTTTACTAAAACTTAAGAGTTTAAATAGATAAAATAAAATAAATTAAGAGAGTATTTATAGTTTATACACACTTCCCTTATTTAGCCACCATTAGGGTTTAATAAGCTGGTGCCTATAATGTATAAACTTTGTTATATATGTGTTCGGTGGGGGGGTCTATTATATATCCATTATAGCCATTATACAGTCTTATATGTCAGTAATTGATCTGAGTAGGTCGAGTACTAGTATGTGTGAAAATATATGTATATTGTACACTTAACAGTATTATTATATTTATATGTAGAAATGGAGAGCTGATAAATTGATATTGTTGCGTATTTCAATGTACTTTAATTTATTTTGCGTAACTAGTTAATACGAAGATAGTGCACCTAGTGGTTGCACGTTTTATTATTTTATTTTATATTCTATGTAAGAATGTATTGTCCGTGTACTCGTATATTGGACTGTTTTTATTTTCATTGGAGGGTCTAGCTAGTGAGGGAATTGTATGTTTTGTTTTATGATTTTTTGTCAGTTGTTTAATGACGTTATACAGATATCAGTTTTCACTGTTCCTTGACGGTGTAGTATGTCAGCTGATGGTCGTCATGTGATATGAGTTCCTACCTATTTAAACTTGTAATTAACTTATTTGTTTGAATCTGAAGAATTTGCCATTTTTACGACAACGAAAAGCGCTTTATTCTTTCAATAAACAGGTTAACTGGAATCGTGGTCAGCCTCAACTGTTGGATACTTTGTGTTTTTAGTTTCACTAGTTTGGCGTGGCTCTAGAAGAATGTAGTGCCCCTGAAATCACAGAGACTCAGGTTAAAACAGCCCTCTCCAAAGCCAAAAACACAGCATCAGTGGGACCGGACCGTGTCCCAGGCTGTGTCCTACACGAGCTCAAAGATGAAATAATCCCACACCTAAACACACTGTTCAAACTCAGCCTCTCCACAGGCTACGTGCCCATAGAGTGGTGCACAGCAATGGTTATTCTGCTCCACAAAGGTGGAGCCACAACAGACCCTGGGAACTATCTCCTTATAAACCTGACTATCTTGGTTTGCAAGGCTATGGAGCGCATCATCATGGATCTCATTAACAGAGACATTGGGAACCTACAAACACTGGACCCTACCCAGTTTGGTTTTGTTAAGGGCAGATCATGTCTCCTTATCCTGGTGGACTTCTTTGAGACAGTTGCCAAGGCTATAGATGAGGGAAAGGTAGTCCACACAGCCTACCTAGACCTCACAAAGGCCTTCAACACCATTCCCCATTCTGGTATTATAGACAAGCTCACCAGCCTGAACATAAACCCCTACGTCATGAGATGGGTTGCCAACTGGCTCACGGATAGAACCCACTGTTGTGGGCGCTAGGTCTGACTAAACTGGTTACAAGTGGTGTTCCACAGGGCTCAGTCCTAGGACACCTCCTGTTCAGCATATACTTCTCAGAGGTACAGGCAAGCACAGGAGGACTATGGCTGACGAAGTTCGCAGATGACTGAAAACTAGGGGCTATAATTGACTCTCTGGCTGACACAGACATCCTCCAAAAGGGTCTCAGTGAGACAGATACCTGGTGTCAAACCCATGACCTCAAGCTAAATGCCAAAAAGTGCATAGTCATCCCTTTTGGAAAAAACAAAGTACCCACAAACTACCACATAGGTGGTAGTCCCCTAAATACGGAAGATGTAATAAGGGACCTGAGGACCCAAGTAGATAGAAGTAGAAAAAAACTGGGAACGCCACTCAGACATGCTGGTAAATGGTGAAAAACTACTTCTTTATTGCATTCTGGTACCTCGGCCTTCGCCTTCTCAAGGAATACATTTAACTTATGTTTCACCTCACCTTTTATATCTTTAACTTAATATGTTAATTTCAATCAAACACTCCATCAAACAATTAAACAATCAACCAATCAACCAACCCATTTCTTTTCTTTTTCAGACTAAGAATCTTAAACCTTGCAACAAATTAATGAAACTGTGAATAGCATAGAGACTCATCAAAGAAATAGGTCAAGATACATAAAATACATGAAATACATATTCTATCTCTTTGCAATGTTATAATGAATGGCATTAATTTCATTTATGCTATATGCATCTCATGTCACTTATAAACAAATAACTGTGCAAAACAAGATGTTCTCTTTTCATTTAGTTGTGTCACTTGTTAAATGTATCATAAATAGCATTGATCACAACTATACAATATATCCCCCTACACGAAATTTTTTTTCAAATAGTTTTTTTCAAAAAATAATATTTCAAATGCAGGAATGCATATTACATTATGTACAAATTAACATGACCTTACCATATAATTACAAAAATACAAAAATGCAAAAATATATAACTTTTATAAATATCTATATTATTCAAAATGTACTTATATGTTTGCTTTAATAAATGAAGGACTGTCTCACATAACCATTGTTTTAACCTTAGCAAAGTTCACATATCTAAATTCATACCATTAGGAGCGAGAGTTTTATAATTCAAAATGAACTTGGACTCCATTTCTAATAATTTCTTGTTGAATCCAGTATCCCCTTCTATGTTAACTGGCCTTCCTAAAACACAAAATATGAATCCATCCACTGTCCCCTTGTGAAAATCTATGAAATGTTTAGCCACTGGGCTGTCCTGTCTACTGTGCCTAATATCTCCTAGATGCTCCATTATTCTTGACTTAACTTTTCTGGAAGTTTGCCCCACATACCATTTATGACACCCGCAACCAATAATATATACTACTCCTACCGAGTTACAGTCGTAATATTCCAAAGCCTTATATCTCTTATTGTTGATCTTTGTGCCATCTAAGTTCTTCACTTTGCTGCAGACCTTGCATTTGCCACATCTATATGTCCCTACCTTTGATGTACTGATATTACTCCTTGAAAAATACCTAGTGTTCAGGATCTCCTTTAGATTAGGATATCTGCTGTAAGAGAAGACCCAAGTAGATAGTAATCTCTCCTTTGATAATCACATTGCCAAAGTGGTTAGAAAATCCTTCTATGTGGCCCACCTAATCACAAAAGGGTTTGCATCCAGATCAAAAGAGGTCATTGTGCCCCTCTATTCATCACTCATCAGACCCATCATAGAGTACAATGCCCCATTTGGGATGTACCTTACAAGACACCTGCAACAGCTGGAAAGACCACAGGAGTACCTCACCAAGAGGATCACTGGCCTCAAACAGATGCCCTATGCAGCTCGACTGAAGAAACTCCAGGTGTACTCTGTTGCATACCGCCTACTGAGAGGTGATCTCTGCCTGACATACAAGGCCATGTCTAACTCAGAATTGATGGACATGCTCCACGTAAAGAAAACCATATCCCCTCGAGCCACACACTCTAGGGATCTAAACCTCTCCACAACAATAAATAGGATGTGCTGGAGGGATAGATTCCTGTCCCAGAGACTTCCCATGCTTTGAAACAAGATTCCAATCTACATTAGGCAGAGCTCCTCGCTAACACTCTTCAAGAGAAACATTGATGAGTAAATGGGAAACAGAAAGTTTATCCTGGGGATCACTTCAATGGATCTGCTGGAAAGAGGCACAGGGAACTATTCTAAGGGGGCAGCGAAAGCCAACCCATTCTGGTTAGGCTTATAAATGCCTTCGGGCAGATAGCCTAGTACCTACCTATGAACCTATGAACCTATATGCAGTCACACTGCCATGTAGTGTATCATTACGTTACTACTGTTAACAGTGCTTTCCCAAGTAAGAGTAGATTGCAGATTGTAGTACTGGAACCAAACATCCCTGCATGCAAAAATGGACTCTGAGTCCTGACTATCATGTTCTTGGTGTGTGAGTTGTGTGTCATTAAGTATTTGCTACTGGATATTGATCTGACATGGATATTAACTGTAGACTTCTGTGTGTATAGGACATGTCATTGAGGGCTGCTGTCATGTAGTAATGGCATACCTATCAGTGTCAGACGTCTGTCTGTCAAAACATTCATCCTAATGCATAACCAGTTGGCTAGCTGATGACTGTCTGTCCTCTGTACAGATGTGCAGATGTCAGGTATCCATCTTGGCTGCTTACAGGCAATCTATGCTTGACTGACACTGACATGTCTGCGTAGCTGTGTTATGAATGCTACAGCTAGAAATCCCTACCCTGTATGCACCACATGCCATGGATACCTCAACTTTACTACCACAGTCAACAGAACATGCTTGGGTACAGGTCTCCAAGACAGACACTGACCATGTTATGTAATACATGTTGTATACATGTCAGTTGGAGCACCTCTCTGGCCCTTTGCAAGAGGCCACCAGATGATTGTATGTTGGATTTAACTCTCACCCTGAGGATCACTCACCTGGCATCAGTTGATAGATGACCTGCTGACAAATGGCAAGGGGCATGATACCACTGTAGCCACATCCCCTACTCTTCTCATCTCTCCATGGACAATACCCTGGTACACACCTAGGAACACCTGCACCTATGGACCACAGTACTGACAAATGTGTCAGTGTGCATTACTGAGAATGACATTGTCCGTGTGTTTGTAAACCTGTAGTTGATAATACACTGAGGACCTTCACACCCACTGCACTCCCCATTGCCATAGTTAGATATGGCTGCTGCTGTAATGGACATTACATTTACCTTGTTACACTCTTCACCCTATGGGCTACCTAGAGCTTGCAGTACCAGCACAACACTGTTGTACAAATGGGTAGATAGGCATGGGTTACCCTCTGAGTCCTGGCAAGTGTGTGTATGTGTGCAAGTGTGTATATTTGTAGGATACAGCATTCTGAGGTCACATTCTCCTAATACAATAATCCTTGCCATACAGTATAAGGGATAGTAATGTTGTTGACCATAGGAGAGCCATGACAAAGCATCGCCCTACTATCCCTGTGGCATGAGCAATAGATGCATATCCCTGTAGTAGCACTCTTGAGATAGACAAGGGGATGTATTGCAGTCCTGGTATTTTGATTGTGGGTATGTCACAGTATTATCATGGGTTTCAGTGAGTACAATATCCAATGTGGAGTGTGGTTGCTGGGTATACTGTCTTTACACCATGGTACCTCCAGTACATGTCCCAAGGTCCACTGTATGGGGATCACTGTCACCATCAACCATACAGATAACAGATTATACTATCCAGCCCAATGATGTATGTGCTGTGTGCAACTTATCTGTAATAGAACTGACTCACTGACAAGGTAGTTAGCACTGATAAACCCAGGTCTCTCAGATGTGTGGCTGTTATGTGTTTGTCAATGTGTATATGACAGTATGTCACACTATGTATTGTTCATAAACAACCAGTACATCCCTCATTACCATACTGTACAAAGCCTGGTGATGTTCTTCACTTAACAAATATCCTGGGACATACCTCATCATATGAGCTGTGTGGTGTGTGTAATTAAGGCCACACACATTAGTAGCAATAAGTACCTAGGTAGGGGTTCTACTCTCAGTGTTACCAAGTAAGAGTGTGTGTGTGTGTGTGTGTGTGTGTGTGTGTGTGTGTGTGTGTGTGTGTGTGTGTGTGTGTGTGTGTGTGTTTGTGTGTGTGTGTGTATGTGAAGGGATCTACTTCAGTTTGCAGAAAATACATGTCCCAGGATTTCATCTGTCTGAGAACTGACTGGCAAATGCTAACATTTCACAGGTATCATCTTGTCATAATTCATTCCATCAAAACTAGTAGTAGATGTGTAAATGCCCTCTTCCTCACTGTATAGCTGTACAACAATACTGGGGTGGTATATATAGCTGGGTGTGGATTTTGTGGACATACCCACCATCATTGCGGTTATTGTTCTGTGTATCTCCCGCTTAGTCAGCTGTAATACTGTGCAGTTTATGTCAACAGGTTAAGTAGTTGTCAATCACACTATCTGCAGTTCTACACCACCACACACCCTCCAAAGGGTAGGGCTGTGCCACCCACACCAGCACACCTATGTTCACCAAGTCAAGGATTGCACTACATTGGGGAAGGGGACATATACCCTGCGACTGCCATCGTCAATGACATTAAACTAGCAGACCGATTATTTCCCAATGTGATGTTGTGCCTATTCTGTCTTGGTGGAAGTACATAGGCTAAAATGGGTTCCCTACAATACATCCATGTGTACAGCATTCTCTGTGTATTGCATCAACACCAAAGCCACTGTGTGTGTGTGTGTGTGTGTGTGTGTGTGTGTGTGTGTGTGTGTGTGTGTGTTATACACAAACATGTGGAGTGTGCCACTCAGTACACTTACCATTGTCCACTTTAGAAGGGCTGCTGACATCAGCCACCATGCACTCACCTGTATATACCCCTCTGACCTATCAGGTATGTGGCACATGCAGTAACTGTTATACAGACCTATGACTTGTGTTCAGCTGTATCCAGGATATGGCACAGTCAAGGTGTCACCACAGTGCCATACCCCTTGTAGGAAACAACAGCAGACCAACATCCTGCTGACACATAGACACCTACAACACAAACAGACATTATGGAGACCACAATCTCTCAGTGTTAATAACAGCTATAATGCATCATGGCTGGACAGCTACACATCCTGACATGTAAGCATTAAACTTTAGTGCAAAAAACTTGTTACACAGCATTACATTGGTACACCTTAGTACAGTCATCCTGTGCATCAGAACCACATTAGCCTGTCCCTGCATCAATGTTATGGATGACAGGTATGTGGCACAGGTATCATCATATGCACAGGATGTGTTGTGGATTTGCCAGAGACCTAGACTGAGCTGCTTGGTTGACATCATGTGTGTGTGTGTGTGTGTGTTAGGGGGTTTCATTATTAATTGGGCTGTGCAGATGTGGTGTGTTTAGATATGGGGCTGCCCTAGTTGTGTTGGTGATGTGTGTGTGTATGCATGCACACAGTGCTGCCATGTGGCTGCCCTATACAGGGATTTGTTGGACAGCTGCAGACCATACCTGACAAGGTGTGCAGTTCACGGTTTCCGGCTACGGACATGAGAACTGTGCCTGCCAGGGGTTCCACAGGCCCTACCAAGTACAAGCCAAGATATGGTACTCTCCCCTGATGATGACATATGTCCTCTGTATCCTGGTCCCTCTTGAGACCATACAGGGCCATGCGCATGTGGCCTGCTATATTCTGGTGTGGACAGCACCCTCCTGCAGTGCTGGTGCTGGTACTGCCACTATGGGAGCAGCTCTGACTTGTTGCACGTCCACATCGACCTCCATCTGTTGGTGTTGCTGACCTACATCCATGTGGCTGTCACACTACTCCCAGCATATGCCCAAGCACAGACATTACACGGTCGAGAATTCCCACCATTTCACCCAAACATCTATCCAGGACCTCTGCAAAATAATGGTGGGCACCTGCAAGATGACGGATGTTGTCAATAACAGAAGAATGAGTAGCCCTCTGGAGCCTCAGACCCTGTCTGGTGTAATGTTCCATATGTGCCTGTGCCCCAACGACAGCCTGAAACAAGCATCTGGTGACACCAGCTGTGGCACTTCTGCCAGGGGCATGATGACCAGCAGCCCTCCTATGAGCACCCCTGTACATCTGCCTGTGTGGTACCTCACCAGGCATCTGGCTATGGCTGCTGTGTCCAGACACACTTGCCATAGTCACCACACTGTCCTGTCCCATACCACCACCTGCCAACTATCCCTCATCTATGGCCACTGGTGATGGGGTATGCACAGGCAATGTGACTGTGTGTGGGGATGAGGTGGATAACAGTGGGATGTCAACCAATGGCACAGCTTCAGCTCCTGCCAACCCTGCCTGTGCCTCACCACATCTATCATCATTGTTAGAGTCTGTATGGACACTAACATCAGTTTGCCTGCAGGAAGGACCCTGACCCACCTCACCACCTGTGAGGAGAAAACAAGAAATGGACTTTAAGACCTGTACATCATTGCTTAACTGAACACACATACACACACACACACACACACACACACACACACACACACACACACACACACACACACACACACACACACACACACACACACACTTACAGGTGAGATTGCACAAAGATGTTACACACAGACCTCTCATTACCCATCTGTCAACATGCATGACATATGGCACTCAACAGCATGCACTGCAGCTATAGTCAATCCCTGTTACCAATATTATACAGCTCTGTGATGAATGAGTTGTGTTATTAGGTGGTGCCCCTTCCCCTGGAACACAACATGGGTAAGGTGTTTGCCTCACAAACACAAGGTGCAGGGTTTGAGTCTCACAAGGGATAATTGGCTAGGCTTAAAATGGCTCACAAGAGCAGTTAGCTTAGTACTAACCTATGAACCTATGAATGCACCCATGGCTAGCTGGTGCCTCTTAATTGCAGCAGCACTCTGACGGGCATGGCAGATGAGGTCAGTGCACCCCATGTCAGACCTGTTCATAACTGCAGTTATGCAGGCTGACATTGTTTACTCTGTGGATGAGCTCATTCCACAAGGCAGTCCTGTCATGCAGATCATGACTGTATGGCCAAAGAGGGTGTGGTGGTGCTGCACCAGGTAGTTGATAATCACATTATTTTCCTGGGGGGAATAAACTGGCAGCCGCTGTCTAGACATGGTGCCTGAAAGACATAAAAAGAAAAAAAGCTCTGAGGACCTCATACTGCAAGTATATAATAGTTGTTAATTGACATCTCTGTCTCCCCCCCACCATATCTGCAACAATAACCTGAACACACAACTCAAATGGTATGTTTACAGCAAACCTACTGCTGGGACATATATTGTATTGTACAACAAATATTGTAATGTGTTTCTAGTCATTTTCCATGTTGAAACACTATCATTGGTTGCCTGTTGCTAACAGTGTCACCTGCATACCATTGTAAGGGCCACTATGGTTCCATATATGCATATGTTCTCTTTGCTATGTGACTGCTCCAAATCTGGTGTTTTGTGTTAATGGGGATATCTATGCATGCTGTT
Organism: Protopterus annectens; assembly: GCF_019279795.1. Lineage (NCBI taxonomy): Eukaryota > Metazoa > Chordata > Ceratodontiformes > Protopteridae > Protopterus > Protopterus annectens. Next base: position 179,786,102 of record NC_056744.1, read on the forward strand.
AGAAGTAATCCTGGATTGTGTGGACTATTACTACCCACATGTATTCTATAGCTGCAACACAATAGCATGTTTGGGAAGCTTTTACCCAGAAGAACCACCTCTTCCACCTCATCTGGCCATGTTACCAGGCCACAGCACACCTGGGACCCACCCCGGGACCTCATCATCTGCTGGTCCTGCACTACCTTCAGGTGGAACCATCTCAGGGCATGGTGTTCTTCCCCCCCTGGGAGCACACACAGATAGAATCCTGTCACCTGAAGTCAGGTCCAGGGCCTGGTGCATAGGGAGCTCCACAGAGACTTAGGGGATCTGCTACACCACCTTGAGACCCTCAGTACACAATTATAGGGTCCGCATGCTCCTCCTGCTCATCCCCCAGCTCAGGCACCTTCAGGGCCGTGAAGGAGCAGTTGTGATTGCCCATGGGTGGGGACCTTGTTCCCACTGTTTCCATTTGGGGTCTCATGGGCTTCCACTTTCCAAACACCAGTCCCCATACAAGGTGTTTACCTACCTCATGTGTCATATACCGCCACTGTATGCTGCCTTGTCTGTCTTACAACCTAACCTACCTCCCCAAATATACCTACTATCCTTTCCCAACATGCCAATCTCCCCTTCACAAACAAGGGCAATGTGTTCCCAATATGGATTTCACACCAGACACAACTGTCCATTTTGCACCCAATTAGGACTGTTTATATATGTGCGTATAGATATGTGTGATATTTTCTCAAACATATCATGCAGCACAGTCATTCAACAGTAGGGGAAATGTATTTATATATATATATATATATATATATATATATATATATATATATATATATATATATATGTGTGTGTGTGTGTGTGTGTGTGTGTGTGTGTGTGTGTGTGTGTGTGTGTGTGTGTCTGTGTGTGTGTGTGCGTGTGTGTGTCTTTGTATATATGTAGGCATATATAAATGTATAATAAATATATACATATAATAAATATATATATATATATATATATATATATATATATATATAGATGTCGGTATAGCTGTAGACATATATATATATATATATATATATATATATATATATATATATATATATATATATGTATACATATATATTTATACATATGGAGTACATTCAAACATCAGGTCCACACTCTCTAAATCTCCTTCCTCCACAGCTGCACTGTTCTGCCTTGCTACAAAACAGAAGGGTGTCACATGTGGACACAGCCTAACATTGGGGGGGGGTATATATAGGGACAGATTGCAGGTAAGCCTATTACAAACCTATGATGTTTGTGCATGATACATTTCACGTTAACATGACTGTCCTGCAGGTGGTGGGGTCTGAAACACATGTGTCTATCACAACCTCCAGCTATTTGCCACACTAACATACATGTCTTGAGGTACAGAACACACACTATGATGGCTTACATCTTGTCATTCAGTGCTGATCTGCACAGTTGACAGGTATTGCCCACTGCCCACAGGCCCAGATGCTATGTCCATAGCAGCTGTTCAGCAGGACATCATTACAGCAAGTCTTGATGGCACATATAAATCTTTCCACATCATCTATCCCATTATAATAAACCAAGTACTACATTCAATTACATGCATATATGTTTCACATACCTGTTGTAGTATTATCCTCTCTTCTATGTAGACTTTATGTGTCCCTTGTTTTATATAATTTTGGTTTGGCTTGGTTTGTAGTGTTAATTTTTTCTCTCTCTACTACAGGGACTGAGCTGCTTTGAATAGGTTGCACCATGGATTTTGTAGGTGATGCTCATAATCAGATGATGGCCTCTGTACCAATCAGTGTTCACCACTTGCTAATTGCATGCAGCCAGCTGTGTAGTACTTCCAGTTACCACTGTCATGGCAACCAACTACTGTAAATTACTACATCATGTGGGCATTGTCCCTTTACCTTTCCTGTATGGAAGACATCCTTCCTGTGTGTGGGCAGCAGTGTTACAGACAGCAGGTAGCAATACCTCTTAGAACAGGACTTGCAGTCACAGGCCAACTACATATTTGTATAAGGTTCCAGACCCACAGACGGTGTTAGTATTGTTATATGCATTGAAAACCACTACTTTTACAGGGCTTGTGTGTACATGCTAGTTTTGCATGGAATGCAGTCTGTCTGCATAGCTCTCTACTATGGGCCTATCGACGTGATGGCCAGAGGATTGGCTGTTATGTTTTGTCTGTTCACCACATAAGTCTTGGCTTGGATATTTCAGTGGCATTCTCTCTGTTGAGTGCTATCAGTACATGGTTACATCCATTTGTGTTTCTGACTTTATATTCCTGAGTAAGGGTATTTTGCAATCAATCCTGTAACACCAGCAACTTTCACAGTGTATAACAGCAATATTGCAAATGTGGCCCTGTATTCCAGCTTCTGCCCTCCACGTATATACCAGGCTTTGTCCATATGTCATGCAGTAAGAGGTTATTAAGTAGTGGCCTATCATTATTTAGTGCTGGCATTCCTGCTATCATTTCGGTGATGTTGTGGACTCCCACACAAATTGTGGGGTAGAGTCCATGTATATGAGAGCTACAGCTGGACAAAAAGTGTGTGACCTTGTACAGTCCAGAGGTCAGTGTATGTAAAACACTGTTATATGCCCTTGTAATTCATTCTATGAGGGAGGGGCATGCACTGTTTTTAATCTAAGCTGTTACAACTTGTGAAGGTTATCAGTAGTAAGACACATGAAGGTATATGGCTGTACATTTTCATACATTTCACCATGGGAACAGTGCTTGCTGTCTTTCAGACAGTTCTGTTTTTCAGTGTGATAGTGATGTTTTAAGTTAAGCATTGTTATGTAACAGATACATTTTCATTGTGACAACTTAATGCTTTCCCCCCTAGGGGTTGAGTACAGAGTGTAATTGGAGGCCGCTGAACTACATCTGATTAATAAATGTTGATTGATTCTTATCTTCAAGACAAGCATTTTTTTTACTGTTGTACTACCTGAAGGCCTTAGCCTGGCCAGCAACATATGTTATGATTTCATATTACTGTATCAAATGTCTTGCTTGAGAGTTGCATTACTCATTTATTATGTATTTCAAATACCTAACTGCTATATGAAATGTCATATACAACTGAAATAGTACACAGACATTTCTATGTATGCAAACTTGTGTGTGGTGTCATATCCTTTGACCTGTGGGTATATGTTTCATACAATAATTGTCTTTTGTATGAAAGAATCAAACATTGGCCATTTTAAAAGGTGGCAACTGTAGGAATACTGGCTGTTTGATATGCTGTGCACCCTCTAAATATATATCTTCTTATACATATCTATAAATAGTAATATGTGCATATGTGTATGTATGTGTATATACATATATATCTATCTATATATATATATATATATATATATATATATATATATATATGTGTGTGTGTGTGTGTGTATATATATATATATATATATATATATATATATATATATATATATATATATATAAGTGTGTATATGTATCATTGGAATGTTTACTGCTTCCACATTGTACATTCCCTATGGTAGACAGACTGTTCTGCATGATATGTTATTGATATCATCCTGACATCGTACAGCTGAGATGGAGTATTGTTAACTTGTGGCTATGTTGTGTAGGGTCCTGGGTATGAGACTTGCAAGTGTTGGTTATTGTGTTGCAAGGCAGATCTGTTCAGCTGTGGAGGAGGAGATGATATCAATAATTACAAGAGGTATTTATTTTGGACCCCTTCACCCCCATTAATAGTGCCTTGGGTCAGATGTTTTGCAGTGAGAGGTTCAGAGTGTGTATCCAATATGCAAACACAATACACAGGACCAGCAGATGAGGGGGGTCTGGGTTGGGTCCCAGACGTGCTGGGACCTGGTGCCTCAGCCAGGTGGGGTGGGAGAGGTGGATCCACTGGGATCTGCCTTCCCATATATGCTATGGTGTGGAAATTAACAATGAATATTGGTTAGTCATGCGCAACACATTACAGCATTAGTCAAAATCGCATGCATGGATATTCACATTTATACAACACAATGCAATTATAACAGTGCCATAGTAAACAAAACCCATGCATATATGGAATGGCATTCAGGGTTGCAACAACGTGCCAATTATTGGTATGTCAGGCAGGCAATAAAATGATTATTCAACAGAGAATATTAGTATGCACACAGTTTAAACAATGATAAACCAAATGGAACAACTGTCCCAACAGTAGATGTTTGTTTATGAACATACCCATGTTGGTTTCATTGTGATGGTTGGATCAATTGAGTGGTGGGAGGAGGGAACAGATTCAATTGACAACTGCTATCAAGTATATTTGTCAGTACACTACTATTCACTACTCTACATTCTGACCACATTTACACTCTACCTGGGCCATGTGGATGCTACAGCTAACCAACAACTGTAGATATCAACAGAGCAATTGAACCTTTATTTTAGTTATACACATCAGACCTGTTTCTATACCAAGTTCTTTACCTGTGGGCCCTGTGCAGATGAACTGTATGCACATTACATTGCTGTTTCTACACATATTATATTTCAGGTTCACATAGTTGCAGGCCCTGGAGTGTGTGTTGTGCCTTTCACATACATCTACTGTGACATTCTCTGTGTGCAGGTTTCGTGGTGACTGAGGAAACTCTCCATGACAGCGTGACACTTCAGGGGCTTGTCTGGGCCAGACTGCATAGTGTGGATGTCTAGCTTGCATCTATTTGTAGGACTGGGGCTGATCAAGACAGCAACTGTACACCTTTCATAGCTATACACATCATACTAATATTTCTATCCAGATTTCTTTACCTGTGTACCCTGTATGGCAAATGTTATGTGTTGCAGTAAATTACTTTTTTTATTCAGATGGCAGTTTACAATTGTAGAACCAGACTGAAATGTTAGTGGCGGTCCCTGGATTTGAACCGTGGTGTGTGTGCAAAGTTGAACTACAGACTTAGTCCTTATCAGACTGAGCTACTGGGGAGTTGCTGTGTGTTGCTTCTGACATTTCCATCTAGTACATATTTTTGTCCACAGTACTTTTATTATGACATGTTACATTATTTGTTTCCCATTTTCAGTACAAAATATGCCTACACAACAGACATTGGTGTCACTGTTTGTGAAACATGTGTACATTAGCTAGATTGCACATTTAACTGTTTTACAGCTACATACTGCTATTTAGATTCCTGAGTACACAGTGTAGGTTTTAAATCTGCACCTGTTAGCCTTATACATTTTTCAGTACATTCACAGCTACATACAGCTGAAATTGAAAGGTTAACACAAGACACTGCTGGCAGACAAACAAGTAAAACACATTCTGATGCCAATATATACTGTTGCTTTTTCAGTTATTTGACATGCCCATTCTAAAGTATGCAGACAAGCAGTGCTAACTCAGTTCACCTCAGTTAATGCATTCTGCAGTGCATACACATTTCTATTTTTCAGGTACAAGTGAGATGACACACACGAGTGTTTGGGATCACCTTTATTAGTTTTGACATACATATCTGTGTACAGCTCAGAAATCCACAATTACTATTCCTGCATGATCTGCACAGGGGAATGCTTTTCATTTCTAACTGTTACAGTAGCCCTGACATGGCACTTTCTTGGCAGATTCACTCAGACACACTCATACATATTCTAATATTCCTCCCCTGCATATTGTACCTTGTTTGTTACTGACATCTGTATTACACAACAGCTGGAAATACTCCATTGTAACACTGGCTGCCTGACACAGGCATTTATTCCTGACTTTTACAGCACAATTATATATACAGGCAGTACTTTCATTACTATAATTTTGATTTCTTACTGCTAATAGTAGGGGATATTCTGTACTCACCATACTGCCGATGCAGCCGGGCCAGTCGCTGGGCATGAGCCTCAACATTCTTGGACCGCTCAGCAGCAGCTGTATGGGGAGACATCACACATTAATCACACCTGCACAGTCACAAGTTGAACTTTTTCCATACTTAGGGACACATAAAACTGCACAGACAGGTGGAACATCCTGCTCTCAGGCTTCTTAGATCCACTGGTCCAAGAGTGCACCCCTCCTCTGCTTCAGGTCATTATGGTGGTAAAGCACCTGCTCACCAGTCTGGGGCAGTGGCACTGGTGAGATCGCATACAAGCTGGTCCCAGGCCTCCGCTTTGTACTGCAAGCCCTGGTACTGGCCCTGCAGCAGCCTGTCATCATGTTTTTTTACTAGGAGCCCAACCATGAACCTGGACTCCTGGATGCCCCAATGTTGCGCTCAGAAGCATACACCTTCACCGACACCAGACATTTTGGTCCTGATGTGAGCAATCCCAGATGGTTATGGCTATATTCCCACCTGTGTGGTTTAAATAGGGCAGATTTCCTGCACTTTTTCTTGGCTGGCCAGTTTTAATATGCTGAGCTATGCTTACCTCAATGCAAACCCGCATAACAATGCTTAAACCAGGTAAGTAAAGCTGAAAGCCAGTAAGCAATGCTTACACTAGCAAAGCATTGTTTAAATCTATTTTTTTTCATTAAATTTATAAATGATGTTTTACATTTATATTTTACATATTCCCACTCCTACTGTGCTATACGTGAGCTATATGACTGACATCTATCATTCAAATTCCGTAAAAGTTTATTAAATCACTTAGCAGAGGGAGTATTTGAATCGAGCATGTTCTACATGCTATATCATGGCAGTACCACTATGCTACAGCAGCTTGATGATGTTTTGTATCACAGTAGCACTTGTCTATCATTTTCAGTATTTCAGCCAGGCTAAGCATAGTGGTGCGCCGCACAAACAAGCAGTGCACCGCCTAAATTTTGGATTTATTTGATGAAAGAAAATACATTATTTTCAACTTTTTATTGCATTCCTCTTGCCCTACTGCTTCCATGCATGTAGGGCAAGAGTACATACATTTGGGGGTTTGCACTTGAAGGCTGCTGTCTTCTAGGTGTTTGTGTTTTTTTTTTTTCAGTCCGCGGACACTGAAATGTTAGCTACTTACATTTCAGTGTCTGCAGACACTCGTTTATGATATAATATTAGAGCCAGGCTCTAATATTATATAACTTGACACTCATCTGTGTAACAAAGTGCCATACAGCACTTTCTGAGTGAAGGGGGTGTGTTGCATGTGCAGGCACTGCTGACACATGCCCCCTGCACTCGCTCCTGGTTCATGTCCGTTTAGATTAAATAGCAGCGAGCCTTCACGCATATGCAAGACCTGCTTCTATTCTAAATAGACACAAACCATTCCATGCAAGAATAGTCGTATTCTTGCATGGAGCTTCATGAATCCTGGGGTGAAACTTTAACAACCTGGTACACATTTGTGAAGAAAAAACCTCTGTGCATGCAACATTGAATATTGTTTTTTCAAAGAGCAGCAAGCCCCCCTGCATCCCCTACTGTTTTATATATATATATATATATATATATATATATATATATATATATATATATATCCACCAAAAAGCCTCACGAATATACTTAAAACTGACCATATGAAACAAATAAAAATGCATTAACAGTCTAAAAATAAACAAACACAGACTTTATTTGATAAACATGGTAAGCACTTTCTTTCCAGAATGTAACTTCTTCAGACCAGGTTAACATAAAAAGAAAGCCCTTATAAAGGCATTACATCTAATTATATCACAATCACAAACTGCAAATCAGTGGATTAACCCTTTCCTTTAAAGAACCACCTTGTAATTTTCCCACTCATTTAAACTGGGAAAATATATGCATTTAATTTAATCTGCCAACAATATTCTTTCCAGTTTAACTCATCTTCAGCATCAAACCTTGATCAACTACAGAAAATCTAAAATAAACTTTTTCAGTTTCAGAATTATGTTTGTGCAAAACATGCTTAGCTAAACTAGTATTAGTTTCTTTGATATTAGCTGCCTTTAAATGCTCATATATTCTTTTATTAAATTATCTACAAGTTCTCCTTACATAAAAAGCTGGGCATAATCCACACCAAACTATATGTACTACAAATTTTGATTTACAATTGTAGTCATGTCCTAATTTAATATCATAATTTCTAGCTATTACTTTGATTTCCTTACCTTTAAGAATAAATGGACAAAACCTGCAATTATCTCATTTTGCAATTCATTTAATAACAACTGTAACCAAACCATCAACACTATTTCTATAAAAATATTCTTTTAAACTTTTTCCCTTAAAATGAGCTTATTTCATCTATATTTAAGAGCAGAATTGGAAGCTTTTCTTTTAACATGTGAAAATGATGTCAGGAATTTATTAAATTCAAAGGTTCTAGATAGATTTTATAATTTAACGACGATGGAAAGGAATGCAATATTTCAGTTAAAAAATAATTAGAGTTTGTATATAATGAAAGTTGATAAAGGGAATGCTATAGTATTATTAGAAACGGATTATGATTGTAATAAAATTGAAAAAATGCTGAATGATGAAAAATTTTATGTGAAGGTATCTTAGGAAGAAGTGAAATCTTACAATATGATTGATGATTGTATTGAAGAATGGTGTATGGACGGGTTAATTACAACAGAATTAGCAGATTATTTTAGAATATAGAATCCCAAATTGGGGAGGGTTTTTGGCCTGTCCAAAGTACATAAGTATTTAAATATGCTAGTTTAAACCTATAGTGACCAGTCAAGGTGAAAAATGGAGTCCATGGCTATTTTTGCAGATAGACTGCTGCAGAAATTTGGTATGTTGCAGTGACTCACCTATTAGGGATTCCTTTTATTTTAAAAATCGTATTTCGAATATTAGAGTGGATGATTCCATGTTTTTGGTAATAGCAGATGTGTCATTGCATGCAACTATCCCTAATCTTGACGGACTTGAAATAGTGAATAGAGATTTGTTTTTATCAAACCTTTATACAAATAATAAAGTTAGGCTGTTAATTAAAAATTTGGATGTAATTTTGAGTTATATTTTTTTACCTTTGGACATAAAATTTACAGACAAACTAATGGTGTAGCAACAGGGACTGTAATGGCCCCCAGTTATGCTAATATTTTTTAAGATGGGCCGGGAAAAGGAATTTGTGTTTAATTCTCCCCAGGATTCTTGAAGCTTGTGCCAGGCACAGGTGTAGCGTAGGCGGTATAATGCCAAATATGGCCGCCGAGTGATTCAGGTACGATCCAATTCCATGTGCACTACCGACGTACACCAGATCTGCGCAGCCCTCGGCTTAGGTATGCTAATCACCCCATGCACAGTGCCACACCATGTAAATGAAGGTACATAGCGATACATGAAGTGGTGCAGGCATAGAGTAAGCCCACAGAAATGTAAACCAAAAAACACGGTTTACATTTTTCCAAACAGAACATCGGAGCTATGAAATTGGACCAGACTCATGTATTACAAAGTTAACATATGCCAATGGCTAAATATACAGCCAATGGCATAAGAAAAGATGCAGAATACCTAAAAAACAACATTTAATGTCATGTCCACAGCAACGCAAAGTACAACCGCAGGGCATGTGAGCGCAAACGGGAACACAAAGAAAATATATACAAATGTCATAAAATCGCAATGTAATACAAATCAGGATTTCACCATAATACTCAATGGTATGCATGGTACACCACAACCAAGCTGCAAGGGTTGCTAAGGGTCTGTGACAGTGTTTGGTGCGGTAACTATGAATTAGTAGTCAATGCCATGCAAATGAGGCAGGTAATACTGAATCCCAAACGTCCCGCCGGATTAAGGAGGTACCATACGGCACAGCACTACAACACCAAGGAGTGGCTCAGAGGTAAACATGACATCAGCAGTGGGGTGTGTCACCGTAGCTGTAAGCACATTGGAGCAATGCAAATCTGGCCTGGCAATTGCTAAGCAAAGCCGCAGGACAGGGGTGGGGAGGTAGGTATAGCATTGTTTAGCTGAGAGCACATATGGTGCCCGAAAGCGCATGTGTATGGGGATGAAAATGTGCCCGAAACCCAGTAAGCGGATGCACGTGCCGCGAACCATAGCACAAACAGAAAGGTCAGGGGAAGAAAATAAGGAAATGCCGCAGTAGGGTAATTGGAGTACAACTGAGCAATTAACACCTATTAACTCACAGCGGGCAATCGACGGCAGCTGACAAGTCTGCTTGCAGAAACCTGCAAAACAGGATAGGGGAGGTGTCGGATTGCAAAGAAAGGAGAACTGTCATAGCAGAGCAAGGCAAACCTGCAGTAGACTGGCAAAAGAACACATTACGCAAGATAAGCCAGGTCTAGGAAAGTACAAATGAAAGCAGGCTGCTGGATGCATGCCAGAAAATGGTAGGTGAAACGTGAAGAAATGTAAAGGGAAGGGCAAGAGGTAATCCACGGCAGCCTAATGTAATTCAACCCCAAAGGCACCACAACAGTAGTTCCTGTCGGAAAACACATAAGATACCCTGCAGCTACGATCATACATACACATCCTATGACATCATCGGTGTTCACAGCACAATAGTATAAAGTGTGAAAGCACCCCACACACACCTGTGTATTCCCAAACACTGCACCATAGGTGTAAACATACGGGGAACTTTTAAAATGTACATGTTGGGAGCTGCCATAGCTGTAATTCATCACCATGTGTTGGAGACTGACGGTGTTGTGGAGGATGTTGCTGACAACCACCGCAGGCCCCGGAGGAGGAGAAGAGTGTTCAGACCAAGGGTAACCTACCAGGGGCTACATGATCTGGAGATAGTAGAGCATTACAGGGTGGACAGGGACATCTTACAGCAAATAATTGAGCTGTGCCAGCCACGCCTGAGATCCAGAAACAACAGAGGGGAACCCATCCCAGTGGACACGAAGGTATGTGTAAGCTTGCGAATACTAGCCACAGGTACCATTCAAAGGCCAACTGGAGATCTAATGGAGATCTCACAGACATCAGCATCCAGGGTACTACCCCAGTTCCTGGTTGCCATGTTACCACATGCCAATGAGCATATATACTTCCCCCGAACGTAGGAGGAGTTGGCCAGCAATATGTGTCACTTCCACCATGTGGCAACCTACCCAGAGGTACTGGGTGCGATAGACTGCACGCACATACATATCAAGTCACTACCCGGTGAGCATGGTAGGCGCTACATAAACCACAAGGGATTCCACTCCAACTGCCAGGTCATGTGCAATGTCCAGGGCATTATCATGGATGTGTGTGCTGGCAGCCCTGGAAGCTACCATGACTCCCATATCTGGCATGCCTCACAGCTGTATCAGGTATTTGACAGGGGGGACATCCCACATGGCCACCTTGTGGGGGATGCTGGCTATGCACTGGAGCCATGGATGGTGACTCCCATCAGAAATGCACACACACCCATGCAGGAACGCCATAATGAGGCACACGCACAAACCAGAATCATCATAGAGCATGTGTTCAGGATGCTGAAATCATGGTTCCGTTGCTTGGACATATCTGGTGGAGCCTTGCAGTACTCTCCAGGCACATGTGCCCACATCTTCATAGTATGTGCCATGCTACATAATATGATCCTGCGGAAACAGCTGCAGCAGGGACAAAATGGTGAAGGCTCTCATAGCCCACCGCAATTGCCAAGGCCATCACAGGCACAAAGGGATTCAGACCACGAACACCCGGTGCCAGCCCCAGTAGGCAGACAGAGGCATACCCAATATGCCTATGCCTTGGCAAAGAGGGAACGTATAGCACATACTCTGACAGTGTAGGCCCCTACGGACTGACACACCTCTCCACCTGCACACACAGTAAAATGGATGGCACACACACATGACCACCTGTAAATTGTAATGTATAGGTGGGCTACTGTGTGAATCCTACATAGGCAGCCCTCAACCATTGTAAACACAACAGCTATTGGAACAAGGAATGTCAACACCTGAACAGTACACGCACCAATCAGCATATGTTGGTACTGTGTGTATAGGTTCCCAGGTACATCGGTAGGTACACGCCCGATTGTCAGAGGCCAGACATCAATCAAGGCAAACAGTGCCTGCTGTCACCACAACATCGAGTAACCAACTGTCGTTCAGTGGAGCAGAGGCAATTGAGGGATCCCATGTGTGTAATCGCTGTTCCACACACACTCTGCATGGATTCCCTGATGCATTAATGTGGGGCTCCACATAATGTAATCATGGATGTCGTGTCAAGGCATGGGGTGTACCCATGACAGGTATCTGTCACCCCAGCATGCTCCACCTACGGTCGTTTGAAGGTGTAGCACATTATAGTGTGTGGCTCACTGTGATATACATACCCAATGCTGGAGCACATCCATAGCATATCACATGGACATACCATTAATAGGACTCATCCATATGTAAACTAACTGAGTTACCCATGTGATTGCAGTATGGAGTAACAGCCGTAGTATAGTCCACATACAAAACGCCATAACACGTATACAAATCCCGGATCCCCAAGTGGTAAATGCGGTGACCGTCGTGCATGTTCCTGGTCCCACGTCCTGCAAGGGATGTAACGTAATCCCGAAGGCATGAATAATGCATGTCGGATGCAGGTCAGCAGATCATGTATAGCACATGTTAGTGGGAATATGCGTTGCCCAGTGCTTGTAAGAGTCGTTTAAATATGACTATACGGATATATGTGAAACAGGGCTAAGCTTCTCTGAATATCATGCAGATCACGGTCAATGATGTCCAGAGCAGGTGAAACCAGCATTATTCACCCCTGTACTAATAGTGCCTGCTCTGAAGGGTAAAACGACCACTGCCAGGAGTAGAAGACGTAATCATGTACACAATCACCTAACACTATGGTAGCCAAGATGTACCTATGGCAGGTGTGTAATGTGACAGGCTCAAACACAAACATGCGGAGTCCAGGAAACAGTATACACCAACAAGTACACAATGAAAGGTGTATTCTGCCTGTCACTCTCTCTGTCAGATATATATATATATATATATATATATATATATATATATATATATATATATATATATATATATATATATATATATATATATATATATATATATATATATAAAATACAGATAGAAAGGGTGATAGAGATATATATGTTGATATATATGGAGTCACCGATATCTGCAAATATATAGATAGGTCAACGACATGTACACAAATATGGAGGTACAAATAAATAGGATACTGCCAACTATGGAATGTGTCACATACCAACACGCGTAACCACGAGGCTGAAAGCCCGAAAGAACACAGTACTGGAACACTAGAACTGCGAGTAATATTATCACGATATGAAGGGACATTTAGTTACCGCTGCCGGTGTTGCAGTCCACGTAGGTACTGTGTTCAACTGTGTTCGTGATTGCCGTAGTCTGTGTATGTGTGTGTTGAGGGTGCAGTGTGCGTTTCCATGTGACTGTAATGTGTGTGTGTGTGTGTGTGTGTGTGTCTGCATCGTGCGTCTGTTAGTGCTAACTCGGAGGTAGATCATTATGGTAGGTGTGGTTATAGCTAGCCATAGGCATACGGTTACCACCTGTCCCACATTAGGAGGGCCAGCCCCTCCCTGGGCAGTTGCGTCCTGACATAAAACATGAAAAAGGGCAAATGTCCGAGATTGTAGGACATAATTATGTCCCATATATTATGTAATAGTTGCATTAAATAGTTATGCCTGTATGTAAGAAACGTAAATGATACATGAAATATGATAAGTAGCCAAAGTCCTACAAGAATAAGTATGTATTCAGGATAAAAGTATGTGCTATCCTGTGTACTGACCGTGGGTATGTGTCAGCCTGTAAACACTGATGTGTGTCCCGCAAATGTCCCACTATGGCTATTTGAAAAGGTGGCAACTCATGACAAAGAGGTTCAGTTACCAACACAACTGCAATGAGTGCAAATATCTGGGACAGAAATACACGGGACAGCTGTCATTTAGTACCATTCCTTTACATATCGCTGTATTTCCGGAGGTATGGAAGTATCAACCTCACCTGCATACTATATAGAAACCAATTAACAATGGCCCAATGTATATGCCCGTAACAAAAGTCTACTAACTGTCAGGTCTTTAATTAGGGAAAGAGCCCACACACATATATGGAATATGTAGAAATGCAAGCCCCACAAACCTGTATATGCTACGTACACCCACCTACATCCCCCACACACGAAACTATAGCAATAGAGACTGTAATAACAGCACAAACATCCAGTCACTCAATTACATCTGCAGAAGCGTTAACATACCTTGTGAGAGACACATTTTTAAAGGCGCCATGTGAAATTGTAGCCGTTGTATAATGGAACAGATGGCAATGTTACAGGTTTTGTTTGCAATAGTCCCTTATCAGACGGTTGAGATGACTGCTACACTCACATGTAGAACCACATACTCTAGCCGTCACACACAATCCATGGGGGACATGAATCCAAAATATCCGTGTCTCTACACATAGCAGTTGCAATTACACACAACAAAACACATACAGGCCGTCTCCACGAAGGCAGGGCAAATGGGCAACGCCCAAGTGGAGAATTCAATTATACCCCACTGTTGCTGCATAATTGGTGAATGGAGTAGCTGCACAGCTGATGTGCATGTAATAATTTACTCAGGAACACCAACTGGCAGCAGGAAACCACATGTTACAGGTATCGACGTATATAAGGATGACTTGCCAGACATTCAAACCGTATGCTCATACCATAGAACTGTTTAAACAGTGTAAGAGAGATAGTTATGAAAGTTCGGAATGCTAACAAGGTATGTAGAACACTCAGTATGTTAGTGTATGTATAGCCTGTTTTGATTTAATTAAAAGTGTCTGCAATGTATAAAGTGGGAAAAGGTATTATGTAGTGATGTCTTGCTGAGCATAGTAACGCTTGTAGAAATTGTGTCCTGCAGTGAGCCACAAGGTAAACATCACAGACACCACAAGGGATGCTACATGAGGGCTTTAAACAGAACAATTCCATACCACCCGCCGTCAGTGGTAGGGTATGTCCAACAAGTACGTGCCATAGCAGGAGATAGTATATGTTGATATACTGTAACAGTAGGCATGTGTATGGGCATATAATGACAATGGCATGCCTAAGGTGGTCCTGCTGTGCAAGTATGCTTTGCATTATGGGATAATATGTAAAATATGTGTAATGTACAGTATTGTAGGTAGATATGTCAGATATTCTACACAGCATAACAGTCATATCATGCATACCAAAGGTATCGTCTATTGGCATGTACAATATACAATAACAGGAAACATATGGCTTATAGTCACGGGACACTGTAACAGCATGATAGCTAATCGAAATAGAAGAGCTACTCAATTAACCATGCACAAAGGACATGTAATGGTTTCACAGGTTCATAGTGGGGTACTATGCTGTCTGGCAAGTCTATGTGTAAGCCCAACTACAGTGTTTACACCAGTGGCACCTCTCCAGGGTAGTGTCCTGTCTGTGAACAGCAGAGCCATGTGTTACCTGCACCTCTGCACAGTACAGCTACTGCAGTGATCCCTGGCATACATGTGTGTCTCCCATCCACCAAGTGAGGTATCACATGAACAGTGCTACTGAGTGTCCCTGTGTGATGTACATAGGAATCATGTTCCAAAGCATGGTGAGTGTCTGGATTGGGAATGTAACCCTCAAGCACATCCCACTCATCATTGCGTGTGTTCACATATCCATGAGCATGTTGCTCTCAGTGGCTTTTGCTTATGTGGAGTATATCCATGAATATTGTTGTGGACATGGGCCCTGTATGTTCAGCAGAGGTCACCCCTGAGCATGCAGTATGCAAATGTGTACAGTTGTGGTGTCCGTAGTTCTGCCGCATACGTCAATCTTCGGAGCTCAATAATCCTCATAGCGTGTTAATGTTGTGGTATGTAAAGTCGTAGCTGTTCTGTAAGGTACACCCTAAACAGGGTGTTGTACCCTTGAATGTGTGTATACGTCAGGAGTTCAGAGGTACAATGGGTGCCTATGTTCCAGCTACAAACCCAGTACAGATAAGGGTGGCCACGTAGAAGGATATCCACACCACATTGGCAATATGGTTATCAAAGGAGTGGGTGCTACATACGTGTGTATTACGATCACGTACAATGTGACATGTATGTAGGGGACTACCACCTATGTGATAGTCAGTGGGTGATTTGGTGTAATGCAAAGGGGATGTTTATGCACCTTGTGTCATGCAGCTTGAGGCCATGATATTGATATCAGGTATCCGTCACAGTGACACCCTTATGGAGGGAGTCAGTATCAGCTGGTGGATCAATCATGGTGCTTTGTATGCAGTTGTCTGGAAAGCTAGTCAGGGAAAGTCCCTCTGTGCTAGCCTGTATCTCAGGGAAGCATATACCGAACATGAGGGTCCCTATGACTGAGGACTGTGGTACGCCAAGTGTAACTGAAATACAGTAGGTACTATGGTACGCTAATCTCATTGTGTGGGTCCTGTCCGTGAGCCACTTTGCATAACATCTTGAGACATAGGGGTCGATGTGCAGGTGGATGTGTATGTTGTCAATACCAGAATGGAGAATGGTACTGAAAGCCAATGAGAGGACAATGTAGGCTGTGTGGACCGCCTTACTGTAATCAACAACCCTGGTAACTGTATCAAAGGAGTCCACCAGGTGTAGGAGCCATGCTCTGGCCTTAACAAGTCTAACCTGGGTGGCATCAAAGGACTGGAGCCCACCAATGTCTCTGTGAATGACTTCCATGATGATGTGCCCTATAGCCTTGTAGAACAGTCCAGTCAGGCATATAGGGCAATAGTCCATCTGGTTCATTGTGGTGCCACCTGTGTGGAGTGTGATAACTGTTGCTGTGTGCCATTCAGGGGCCACAATGTCTGATACAAGGCTATTACTGAATCTGATGGCCAAGTGGGGAGACATGTCATCCAGAGGTTTGTGTAAATCACAGCCTGGGATGTTGGACGGTCACATGGAGTCAGTGTTCCAGGCCTTAGAGAGTGCAGGTTAGTACTGTGTAGTTGTGGCTGCAGGGACACCGCAATGTTCCTGCATGGATTGTGGTGCTGTAGGGAGTGAGACGGTGTAATGTTAGCATTGAACCCATCCGCCAGGATGTTGCCAACATCACTTGGTTCTGTAATGCTCATGAGTAACTGTCGTATGTCAGAGCAGATGTGGGTATTGCCACTGACTACTGACATACCTCCATAATGCCTTGTGGTACACCCTGGAATGTGTCACAGTAATGTTTACGTAGCCAGGTTTGGAGTATGTGATAAGGGATCCCATAGCCCTACTGAGGCTGACCAGTGAGCTACCCCACCCATGGGATTGTACTCCACTTTGCAACAGCCTCCTACTTTTGTTGTACATTATGTTCATGGAACTGGACCCCCAGAGTGGCATCCATTATCTGGTGGGTACCATCATGGCTCTGTTTGGAATAGCATGATCCATGCAGTTGTGTAAGTGCTAATGAAGTGCACTGGGGTATTTTTCAGCGTTTGTATGTGCATTGTCCATCTGCACGGATGTCATGACATTTACTACTGCTGTCATAAGATGTCTGTAGTAGGCGTTGTAGTAATCTTGTACTGTGTATGCCGTGAAGGGTGTGGTGCCAGAATGTGGATGACAAGGGTGATTACCATATGTTCAGAAACCACCAATGAGGGGACAACCCCAGGTGTGGACCACAAGTCACATGTTGGTAGTGTCCATGTCTAGGATATTGTTGGTCTTGGAGGTGGTGTGTATGGGTTGATCCAGCTGAGTGGAGGTTATGAATCCCGGACAGCATTGGCCTAATGTGTCGGTACATGAGTGGCTATCCCAGTTAAGTGTGGGGTAGTGTCAGTCTCACATCAGTAGTACCTGTCTGAACCTTACTGTCCAGTACACCAAGAAATGAGGGCTGGTAACCGTGGGGTATGTTGTTGAATCTGTAGCATGTTACAATGTGTATAGCAGTTCTGGCCACAGTTAGTTGCACATGGATCACCTCTGATGCATTGTGCTAAATAAATAGCCAGGAGGTGTGTACAACATAGTGGAATATGGGAACACCTCAGCCGTGGGTGTTCCGGTCCAGGTTACATGACTGAAAGGTGTGGTCTGCGTATACATGACTGAATGGTGTGGTCTGCATATAACCTGTCAGTGCAGGTGTGCTTTGCGGTGCCTAGAGCAGGTCCCAGTCACTGCAGAGATATTGAAGTGGTCCATTAAAAGGAGTGCCTTGCCTACGTGTGTCAAGATGAAGATGTCAAGCATCGAGTCACATGACCCCATGTTTTGCTTGCCTGTTCCCATTCTGGTGGTGAATGTTATTGGAAACTGTGCAAGACAGGCAGTATAGGAGCAGCAAGAGGCTTACATGTTATCTGTACTCCCAGGGCTGACAGGTGCAGGTCATCTGTGCCAAAGCATCGTGTTTTGTTGACCATGTCAGTCAAAGCGGACAGATACTGGATGCCTGTGGAATGACAGCAGAAGCATAGGGAACTGTTGAAGTGAAACAGTCAGTCATTGTACAGTGGTATCAAGTCCGGATGAATGCATAATGCTCCCCAGGGCTAGGTTGATACCTTCAGGGCTACAAGACCGGTGAGCTATTGCATGTCCCTGCACATGTAGTCTGTGAAGTTGCATCTCAGGGCAGTCACACTAACATGGAAAATGACAGTCAAATTGTACCTGGTGAGGTGTGACATGGGTGCATAGGTTATGTTGCAGAACCAGTTACCCGACAGCTAGATGTAAGCGACTATTGCCTTGTGTAGCCTGCTGAGTGGGACATCAGTGTGACCGCCTACAGAGTCACCTATGACTGGTGTGTTGTGTATGTTATAACACCCTATTGGCTGTATGTGATGGGCACACATGAGTCTGTGGGCTATAAGTTATTGTTGTTGTGTTTGGTGATAGGGGCTGCCTTTGGTGCCTACACAGAGTATGGAGAGGTTCTGCAAAAGTTGTACTCATACTATGTGTGGCCAGTGGTGGTGGAGATCTTGTGAGACTATGTGATGAGTGGGTTGTGTTGCAAATGTTACACGTCCCCACATGACTGTCAGGTTCAGTCTGGGTTGGTGAGAGCATTACCCCCAGCATGGCTACATATGTGCATCTCCCACAGGCTATAGTGTCGTATGTTGGGAGGTGAGCATTGACTGTGTACATGAGACAATTGCTCTTTTGCCACATGTACGCCATATTCATCATATAGACAGGCAATAGCACTGGTACGTGACAGTTGGACATGCCTGTATATTCAACCATGTCTCACAAGATATGTGAGTTATGTGTGTACAACAGCTGTTGTACTGTAAGCAAGCTGGAAATGTAAGGACAGACAGTGTACTTGTGAGAAATTGTTTGGAATGGGTGCTATATTAATTAGTAGCTCATGAAGTGCTCACGAGTTCTGAACAAGTACTGAGCATGAAAATGCAATACAAATAGGGTGTTGGATAATTTCAACCCACAAGTGGTGACGACAGTCATAATTGGAGGCACTGCTCTATTACCCTGCTGAGTATGGTCTGTAAGTCCATGAACCTTTATCAACGTAGATGTTAGCAGTACAGACGTAGATGACAGTACAGATGTTTGACTACATGTACCTTCGTATGTCACAGGAGTGTTCTACCAGTGGCCTGTTGACAGAATCAACACTACAAAAGGTGTCAGAGTGACATGTGCATATCACACCAGTGGCAGCTACAGTTAAACAGGGTTAATGTGTTGTACTCCCCCCTCATTGTAGCCCATACCACACAGACAAATGTGAGGCATCTGTGTATGTAAGGATGTGAATGGCCATGACCTATGAGCAATAGCTGTCTCAGTGTTGTGGACAACATACAGAATGGGCTTTGTGGGTGAGGTGTGTGGCATATGTGCACAATCTGACAGATGATATTAGCATTGTCACCGCTAGGTGAATATCCCTGTACCCATTAACTACCACCTAGGTTGCGGTCAACATTATGGACACTGTGTAAGGGATGGTGCTGTGCAGTTCACCTCCCTGAGTTGGTGACGTCTCCAGGCCTATTAGGTAGTCATACGAGGCACCCATGTCATGACAGGGTGCCATCCATGAGCATGGAGATCATTGGACAGGCATACTCAGCACTCGGGTGACCAATATTGGATCACATATCACCTTTAAGGGGTATTGGCCATGCATGGATGGGCGATACCAGCCTTCACAATCCTCACCTCCACTATGCAGCATTCTGGCTACCTTGCATAAAGACATGTGCTACACTATGATGTTGGACATGCTACACATACATATCCTGACCTGAAAGACATACGTCATGGACAGCCACCATCCTACTACTAGGATCGCCACATGCCGGACAGATCCCTGTGCCATATATGTGACATACTCCCGCCATACCATGCAACCCTGCCCATCAAAGCTGCACATGTCATCTCTGTCATACATGGTGTGATGACCGCATGGTAGATGTATTATCAACTGTCTGGATCAGTAATGTGGCAATGATGCACCTCGCGGTGGTAAAATGGCTGTCGGATACAGCTTGGAAACCTTGCCCGTGCACGCTATAGTTGATAACCATCCCTGCGAATGACGTCTGGGTAGCCATTGTCCCATGTCTATCACATGTGCAACACAGGCGATCCGTGGCAGGATGTTGAACTGCTTTACAGTGCCGTATAGATGTATATGGCAAAACACATGCATGTAAAGGTTTCCATGTGTATGTGTGCATTGTCACTGCTCAAGTCCATTAAGGCAGTGTATGTGTTGTGACATATACACAGCATCAAGGTCAACAGCATTACTGTGGACACATCCAGGCATGAGCTGATAGGTAAGAACACCAGTGCAGGCAAACAGACATGCCCACATCAAGACAGCATTCACATGGAGTATGAACAATGTAATGAGGTGACACACATATATGGTGATGATATCCAATGCATAATGGGTGTTACATGTGTGTGACACAAACATGTCAGTCGTGTCAGTGTCATGATGATTTGCAAAGATAACTGTGCAGATGTACTAGATTTAATTCAAATGTATGTGCAGCAGTATCTCTGTACATCTCTGTGATACTGTGACCTGTTGCCATCATTATGTCTTACAGATAATGCCTCGTTCACGCCTGCCAGCGTACAGCCGCCAGGAGGATGATGTCCTCATCCCGTACCTCCATGAGAACTATGAGGTGTTGTTCAGCCATGTGCCACAGCATGCTCAGCAGCATGACGACCTGTGGCAGGACCTTCGCAGGAGGGTTAATGACGTGGGTGGCCATAATCGCACCTACCAGCAGGTGCGCAGACTCTGCACGGACTTGATACGACATGCGAAACAGCGTGCCACTGCAATCACCAGGGAACAAGGTGGAACAGGTGGTGGGCCACCAACCCAGCCCCCACTCACACCCACCGAGGAGCTACTGGCCAGTCTCGGGACACCCTCAGAACATCATCCACAAACACTAGCTGCCATCGTGGAGGTGAGTGCCTCCCAACCAATTAGCCTGGCGTTGCCTGGTAAGTCAGTACTGCACATATGACTATTATATCCCATTTAGTTGCATATGTCACTGTACATTATGTAATGTAACATCATATGCAAGGTATGTTTACACACATGCTGCATACTACAGTATGCTACCCTGTGTATGCACACATGTGCATACTATATGCTATTGTACAGGCAAATGTGTTAACATGCACAGTGCATCCTGTGGCTGTCATACAGTCATGGATAATGTTCAAACTGCTGTGTCACCCCTATACAGGTACCTCTGGCATGCCGCACAGACATCAGTCCGTTGCAGGTGAGTCTGTCATCAGTATCAGGCATGTTAAAGCATAGATCTATTCACCATGTGGCCAGTTAACACTTGTACACTTGATGTTTGGTCCAGTCATGATATACAGGTCACATCTCCCATCATTCACACTGGCTACCCATGTGCAATATATACAAATGAAATGATACACTGACATGAAACCACAATATCTGTCATTGCTACATGTGTGGACAGCTGTGCGTACAACGGTGGAGGTGTTGTACAATGTAGGCATATGTACTATACATCGGAACAACACATGTGTGGTACGCAAACAGTACCACACAGTGAGCTGGGATATGGGCAGCCCACAGGAGTCACCATTGTGTTATATGCCCCTGCAATGGGTGCACACATTGTGATGTGCCATCTGACATGTCCCAGACATGTAGTGTTCTGGCTGCAATATTGTCACACTATCACATAACACATACCCCACATACCAAACATACAACCCATTGTCTGCATAGCCCTGTGGATGGTGACATATCTGACATCTATGGGTGTATGTCATATGGGACAACACAGACATGTGAGATAGATGGCCATCACAAACATTTGGCCAACACTTGTTCACACATGGCCATGGGGGATGGCCAGAGACATGTAGCCACACAGTAGATGTGATGTGTATACATCCTGTCGCACATTGTCCACACATGGCCCAATTATAGCCATAGCTGACTGATTATACAGTTGATGTGGTACACTGGACATCATAAAAGCCTGTGCACAGCTAGTGGAGGTGTCACTTAAGTCTACTATATAAGATGTGTTGAACATCACAACTGTGTCATAGCATGACAGTAGTCACCTGTACAGCTTCCACAGACATTGACACCACATCAGGCCACAGATACTGTACATTTCCCTTGCTGCTGTAGGACATCACCGTTAGCTGTGCACCTCGTGTGTGTGGTACATCAATGTCATGTAGGACATGGTGAATTGACAAGTCTGCCATGTATGGACATGGTTGCCAGGCAGCTAGACTCTGTAGTAGTTGTGCAGGGTTGTCATCTGTAGGTCTTCCAGTGACCTGTCACATGACACAGCATGGTTTGGTGTGTATACACCTCAGCATCGTGGATCACAATCCACAGTTATGTCATGGGTATGCATGCAGTTATGGCTATGCAATGTGTGCATATTACGCACTGTATAGCAATATAGATGCCTCATGATGCCATGCAATGGCACAGTGTCTGTACTTCACATTGTATAGCAATGTAGACGTCTCACACTACCCTTCCATGCTCATGCACATTTGCTAAATATGCATTCTATCTGTAGGGCATACAGACACCACTGCAGTGTGATGCCTATTACAATGCTGTACATGTGTCAGGACACCATTGTGTCAGACATGTATGCATGCTAATGCACACATCAGCAGATTACATGTCAAGGTCACTTCAGCCATGTGTAATGTTAACCTGTTCTGGTCCACATGGTGTATCACGGGGATGCATGCTTACTACCATGATTGTGTGAACTGCATGGCTACTGATATGACACCTGCTTGCTGTTGTGTGCAACCCAGGGAGGTATGCTAACTAACACTATTAATGTCTGAGCTGCATGCCGTCTGCTCTATCACATGCATGCTGCATGCCATCTGTCAAATCACATGCATGGTGTGTCTGTGTGTGTGTGTGTGTGTGTGTGTGTGTGTGTGTGTGTGTGTGTGTGTGTGTGTGTGTGTGTGTGTGTGTGTGTGTGTGTGTGTGTGTGTCTATTGTAATTTAGAGTCTTTCTTTGCATTCACAGGTGATGTAAGTGCGTTACCCTCCTGCGGTCCATCTGATGTTAGTGTCCCCACAGATACTAGCAGTGATGAACATATGCATGAGGTACAGGCAGGGTTGTTAGGGGCTGAATCTGTGCCAATGGTTGCCATCCCAGCTATGTCCCCCTCTTCCCCGCACACAATTCTGCTGCCAACACATACCGCATCACCAGTGGCCATAGAGGAAGGACAGTCAGCATCTGTTAGTGTGGAACAGGAATGTGTGGTGGCTACAGAAGGTGTGTCTCCACACCATGGTGTCAGTGTAGTGACTGCAGATGTGCCACACAGGCATGTGGCCAGTGTTGCTCATAGGAGGACCTCTGGCAGACATGCACCTGCAGGGCAGAGCGCAGCAGCTAGTGTCACCAGATGCATGTTCCAGACTGTAATGGCGGCACAGTAATGTGCTGAATGGCAGAACAGAGAAGGGCAGAGGCTGCAGAGGGCTGCTATCTGTACTCTAAATGACAACATCCAGGCATTGGCAAATGCTCAACAGCAGATTGTTGATGTTCTGGACAGGTGATGTGACATGGTCAGAATCCTTGACCGTGGCATGGCTATCCACGAGCGTGAGCTGTCTGTGCTGGAACATCTGGTAGGGGTGAGGCATAGGCCATGTGGACGTAGACCAGCTACACCACCTAGTGCAGGTCAACGTGAGTGTGCCACCTCACATGCCCACTCCCATAGTGCCAGTAGCAGTAGCAGTAGCAGTGCAGCTGGTGCTGTGCTGTCCACAGCAGGCCACGTGGACGTGGCCCTGGACATTCCCAGCAGGCACACGGTTCCAGTAGACATGTGTCGTCGGACAGTAGCCAATCTGTACCTCCGCCTGGTAGTGCTAATGCAACCCCTGGCTGGCACAGGTCACGTGGCCATGGCCGGACACAGTGAGCTGTACATCCTGGTCTGTACAATCTGAAGCTGTCAACAATACCCCTGTGTAGGCCTCACAAAAGGCAGAACTGTGTGCACACATACACGCACACGGCAAAAACATCTGTAGGGTACCGCAACACCCACATGCATAATGACCACACGTGTCCAATCAGATCACCGGCCCTTACCCACACACATGATGTCATTCATTGGTATAGTCTATGCCCCTGGCAAACACTATAACCCTGTGCATATGATGAAGCCTGTGCCACATTCCTGTCATCCACACCATTGGTGCAGGGACATGCTCAAATGGTCTGATGCACAGGGTGAACAGAATAATGAGAGAAGTGTATATTGCATTAGTTGTGTACTGTTGACACGCACCAGACATACCATGTAGTACAGATTTATCATGCATTGTTATATGTTCACAGTATGTGTCTTGGTAACAACAGTAACAGCATGCTGGTAATGATGCCCTGGTTCCCTCCTTATGGTCTACTTACATGTGCCAACAAGTAGCAGTGATTGCAGTTTCCCATGTGTAAATGTGGAGTACTCACAGGCACGTATGGCAATAACAGCATGCTATACGTAGCCTCAACCTGACTGTTGGAAAGGCTAACATACCACAGATGACCACACATCTGCTGATCCAGAAGCATGTGGGCTGTTTAATAGGCTACAGTGGCTAGAGACGTGACATCCATACCAGGTCACATCACAGGTATGTTGACATGGTGCGGAGGGTGTACACAGCAGTCCAGCCGATGATAACGTTAGAGGCCACTTGATAGCATGAGGCCTCACTGTGTAGCAGTAATACCCTGTCACAATACAGGAACATGCCCACACACATGGGGTCAACAACACTATAACGCACACTCCATAGTGTTGAGGTGAGGACCCCTGCCTGTGTGGTAATCACACTCACAGTACTGTGCACCCACACAATGCGACACAGAGAATGAACATGTACAGGTAGCCAATAAAGCTGAGACCGATGGCATTAACAGGATAGTGGACTGCATCACCATGAGGGGGTTAGGGATCCTGTCTGTTCTGTATGGTAGCATACACCCTCACTCCATGCACCAGACAGCCATACATACACACACACACACACACACACACACACACACACACACACACACACACACACACACACACACTGTGGAGTCCACAAATGTCATTCACATACGGATAGCTGACATGTGTGTGATACACACACCACCCCTGCCTCCGTCATGCTTTCCACACTGCAGTATGTACAGATCTCTACAACAGTGTACAGGGGTGTGTAACAATTGGGATGTATTCCCCACCATATATGGCATATATGATCACACAAGCAAACACACATGGCAGTACTGTGAATGATACACCTGCTATATGATGATATGTCTGACAGATATGCAGCAGTATTGGCCGCATTATGTGTACCAACGCTACCTCCGGCAATTGTGCTGCAATATGCACATGAGAGGATGTAAGTGTTACAGGTGTCAAGTGAATTACAGTCAGTAACACCCGACCACTGTGTAGGTTTTATGTCTTCACCGTCAGGTAACAGTAACATAGCGTACTGTTAGCACAAGGAATGGTAGGATGGTGTGTGACACACCTGTGAGCCGTCACCTGCAAAGGTGGATCACCACTTTATGTACACACATCCATCCATACCTGATGTACATCCTACCGTACTGTCAGTATTTCACCATATACAGGTGTCAATGATGGGGCTGCATTGCAACTGCATGTTGTAGTTAGGCACAGATGAATTACATACATCAGCTACTGCACATGCATGGTAGCTGCAGGCACACCACTACATGTACATGTGTGTTGGTCCTACATGCCTGTCATGTAGCCATGTTTGTATGCATTGCAATTGGTGGACATGTGTGATGACATACATAACACATGGACTGTTGTATGATATGATGGGTGTCATGGGTAACTAGCACAGAGGGAATGTATCCTCTGTCAACATTGCTACCTCATGTACTGTTAGCATTCAACAGCCATGGACCTACTTTCCATTTGCATGCGTGTGATTGCTGTAGCCACTTGTCTGCATGGAGGACAGCAAAAGCTATGCTATGTACATATGTGTTGTGTGTGTGTGTGTGTGTGTGTGTGTGTGTGTGTGTGTGTGTGTGTGTGTGTGTGGTCTATGCACATATCCACTGCGATTACATGTATGTCATATCCACACATGTGTGTTCTTTGGTGTACAGCGACAGTCATCTGTCACAGCTGTGTAAGGCCCAGGGCCCCTGTTATGTGTAGAGCCGACCTGGTCATGTACAGTGGTATCATTGCATTGCATAACATATGATGGAACCCTGTCAGTACATGTGTAGTCTGCACAGTTGCTGTAGACCTATGTACAGTCCACTGGTCATGAGTCACATGGTGTTGTGGTAATGTATGGCTGTGTGTTGCTGGCCCAACGACATGGTGATGCCTGAGGGCTACATAGTAGACTGTGGCATTTACCTCTGTGATCTGCACCTGAGACATCTGTGATGGCTCTTGCATGTGTACTGGTCAGTACATGTGAGTGGCCTTCATGTACGTGGGGACAGTAACACCATACTGTGCCCTTCCGTGATTAGAATCCGTGTGCATGCAAGACAGCCCTTTGCTACTGCTAAGTGTGTGAGCATGCCCAGTACGCCGTTGTGTAGATGGACACACAGTACATTCCAAACCGTGCCCTTCCATGTTTAGAATCCGTGTGCATGCAAGATGGCCCTTTGCAACTGCTAAGTGTGTGAGCATGCCCAGTACGCCGTTGTGTAGATGGACACACAGTACATTCCAAACTGTGCCCTTCTATGTTTAGAATCCGTGTGCATGCAAGACAGCCCTTTGCAACTACTAAGTGTGTGAGCATGCCCAGTACGCCGTTGTGTAGATGGACACACAGTACATTCCAAACTGTGGCCTTCCGTGTTTAGAATCCGTGTGCATGCAAGATGGCCCTTTGCAACTACTAAGTGTGTGAGCATGCCCAGTACGCCATTGTGTAGATAGACACACAGTACATTCCAAACGGACGTGTGATACTAAGAGTGTGAGCATGCCCAGTGACACCTTGTGTCGGTGATGTGCCTCTGTGTATGGGCATGGCCATTGACATCCTGTATAGCGATGGTGGTCATCCAGGCAACAGATGTCCATTTTCCACGTCAGGATGGATGCCTACATTGAACACACTGGTTGACTGTCTTGAAGGGTGTACTGTCTGTGGTGCGTCTCGTATCTATGTAGTGTTGTAATAGTGCTCCGTCGATGGGCAGTTGTCCCGCTCACACCACTGCCGGGTGTTTGGCTACGTCTACCTTGGGACAGTAATATGCTTTTAGACTGCTCACTCTCTATACATACCCTATCGGCGTCTTTGCCTTTGCAGATGATGTCATCCACCTAGAAGTATGCCTCTGGGTGTGCTGTGTTCCAGTAATCTGGGTAGCGCGTTCTGTAACTGTGTAATGCTGTAGTGTGATAAGGTAGTTCGATGTATGTTCGACTCCCATCCTTGCCAAGTGTGTGTGTGTTTCCAGCTGCCTGGGGACAGAGTAATGCTTTTAGACAGCTCACTCCATATACATTCCCTATCGGCGTCTTTGCCTTTGCGGATGATGTCATCCACCTAGAAGTATGCCTCTGGGAGTGCTGTGTTCCAGTAATCTCGGTAGTGCGTTCTGTAACTGCATAATGCTGTAGTGTGATAAGGTAGTTGGGTGTATGTTCGACTCCCAGCCCTGCCAAGTGTGTGTGTGTGGTGTTTCCAGCTGTCTGGGGATAGAGTAATGCTTTTAGACGGCTCACTCCACATACATTCCCTATCACATCTTTGCCTTTGCGGATGATGTCATCCACCTAGAAGTATGCCTCTGGGAGTACTGTGTTCCAGTAATCTCAGTAGCACATTCTGTAACCGCGTAATGCTGTAGTGTGATAAGGTAGTTAGGTGTATGTTCAACTCCTAACCCTGCCAAGTGTGTGTGTGTGTGTTTCTAGCTGCCTGGGGACAGAGTAATGCTTTTTAGATGGCTCACTCTACATACATTCCCTATCGGCGTCTTTGCCTTTGCGGATGATGTCATCCACCTAGAAGTATGCCTCTGGGAGTGCTGTGTTCCAGTAATTTCGATAGCGCGTTCTGTAACTGCGTTATCTGTAGTGTGATAAGATAGTTAGGTGTATGTTCGACTCCCAGCCCTGCCAAGTGTGTGTGTGTTTCCAGCTGCCTGGGGACAGAGTAATGCTTTTAGATGGCTCACTCCACATACATTCCCTATCGGCGTCTTTGCCTTTTGTGGATGATGTCATCCACCTAGAAGTATGCCTCTGGGAGTGCTGTATACCAGTAATCTCTATAGCGCATTCTGTTATTGCATAATGCTGTAGTGTGGTACACTAGACAGGTAGGTGCTCGATTCCAAGGCATGGCAGGTGTGTGTGTTTGGCAGTTATACCATATGTGTTGATATCTGTGGGTGGCTAGCTGCGGGATATGTTCAGTTTGTTTTGTTGCTGACCTATATAGTGTCCACAGCCCGCATATTCTGCCAAGACACTGGGTTCTCAACACATACATTCACCAATAGGTCTGGTGAGTAACTGTCAGCAGCCCTACTCTTGCCCTTGATACGGTCTGACCCGTGTGATGCAACATAACACACGTGCCTTGATAGTAACAACACTACATGATGCAGGTGGCACATGAAGTTTCCTTTTCATTTCTGTCTAATGCATTGCTGTCATGTGGTCCGTTGTTGTGATATAAATGCCATATCTACATATGTGTGTACATGTATATGTGTGTGTGTATATATATATATATATATATATATATATATATATATATATATATATATGTCCATGTATATATGTATACAGATAATATATATGATATATGTAGATGTAGAGGTGGACATAGATGTGAACATATGTCTGGGGACATCAGCACTATTGAATGTTTGTGCCGGATGATCTGTACGTGATAACCTGGGATCTATGTATATCTGCCATGGCGTGGTGGTAATGCACATCATCTGTAGTGTGCAGGGCCACGGGTTGTAGTCGTGCAGACACCGGTTATTTTGTTGCTGGGATGACCATGGGACATCGAATATGGTGATGGTAAGGCACCTGTTGCCAGTTGTGTATGGATCTGAGCGACACTGAGCAGTGGTTAATAATTTGGAGGTTTGGTATGGGTCATATAACTATTCATTAGAAGACTATACTATGCAGATGAGGTTGACTATGTTGTATCACATTTATCACCAGGGTGTGCTGCTGGTCCCTGGAGTGTATGTGTGTAGTCAGCCGGGTGCAGGTCTCGAATATAGTTGACAGCATGGGAGGGGGGGGTCAGGCATACTGTACGTACATTGCAGAACTGTGCCTCGGGAGTGCCCCTGCCTTAACACACCTAAGCTAGGGGTGTGTCTATACCTGCCTGGTGACATTGGGAGGGATGACAGCAGTGGTGGGGTAGTCAGCGTGTACAGGCTGCATAAACAGGTGTTTATCAGCACAATCTGCAGATGACATGGCCAGCCCGCACATGAACAGTATGTTAATGTGAGCAAGCAGCATACACACAGGTTTCATCCACACTCTACACCACCTGTGTACACCTGCAGGGACATTTCACGACACAGTCCAACCAAATGACACGGGCTGCAGCAGGCAACATATACCAACATGTGCAGGAGGCTGGGGCAGTGAGGATGTGTATGCTGCCGAACAACCCTTACTGGGGTGACATAAGACTTTATAGACTGAGGGTGACTTGCCAGGGGCTACATGGGCTGGGGATGTTGGAGCACTATGGGGTGGACAGAGACCTCCTACAATAGCTTGTTGACCTGTACCTGCCACACCTGACACATCAAACAGGCCGAGGGAAACACATCACAGTGGATACCAAGGGGTGTGTTGGCCTAGGTGTACTAGCCACATTTACCTCACACAGCACAACTGGGGATATCGTGGGTATCACACAGGCATCTGCATCCAGAGTATTGCACCAGTTCACAGATGCCATGTCAACACATGCTAGTGAGCATGTACATGTCCTAAACATAGGCAGCACTCCAGCACCATCTTCAAGTCCAGAACACACTCAGGGTATGTCTATTGACCTAACATGTGGCAGTTGTATTAGAATGTGTAGTTACCCATTGCTATGGTATGTATGTGAGCATACAAGTGACTGTGGCTGCCAAATGTTAGGACAGCAGACAGTACACATCCATAGTGGCACCGTGACCTCTGTAGCACATACAGGGGTCACAATGGTAGCCTGTAGTACACAGGGTGTCCTACCCACTGCAGATTATGGGCTGACCATCATGTCCATACAGCCCACACACGTTCCATGCAGCTGGACAGATGTGGACCAATACAGACAAATGATATACGATGGCCTATGGATATGCCCAATGAATGACCCCAACCCCTAAGACACACACAGATGACAGCAGGCCAGGCAGTTTGATGTAGGTTGTGTAAGCTAGGACGTCCAACACCACTGTGCTGGTAATTAAAGCTGGGAACTGACGTACCCTGGTATCCCTCCAACCAGCAATTTAGGTAGGTCCACTCACTGACATGGAGTACCCGGCATACCAGTACAGTAGCGGCATATGTGTACAACTGTTGGCTGTGCCCCTCATCACACCAACACATGTGAGAGTCATGTGCACCACCCACGGTGCTGTGTAGGACTGTGGTTGTGGTTGCATGTCCCCCCACTCTATGCAGACATGTAGCAACTGTTGCTGCCACATGACCATTAGCTACCCTGCAGACACAGCATGACACCTGTCTGTGTAGAACGGAGGGGTCAGCAACACAGTACTAGCTATCTGGACATGTGACACATGCAATACAGTTGACCATACTTTGCATGCTCACACACATTAAGGTATGACGGTATTGTCGGTTGACAACATGCATAACAGTCACACTGGGCATGCTCACACACTGAAGCACAGGACGGCCAGGCATGCATACACCAGTGGTCCGGACATATCTGCCAGTACATTGCTATACTGTTGGATGTCTGCGCTGTATGGTGTGTGTGATCTATTGTCTGTACATATGCCATGGTCTATTGTTAATTCACATGAGCTATGTGGGCAGGGTACTTCTACCATCACGTGTATAGGGCGGTTCTTGTTTGCGGACAGGCCGACTCCTTTGGGTACAGACCGGGTAAGGCACAGTCCAGCAGGTGGGAGCTGTTGTGCATGGGTTTGCACAGTGTTAAGCACTGTTGACCTTTGGTCACAGCACCTTATACATGTTTAGACTCCACATTTCTTTGACAATGCACTACTGGCATACTGGTAGACAAACACGCTTACAGCCGCTCGCTCTCCGACATTTCCGCTTACATTTGTCACTCACGCTGGGTGTGTGCGATCCCTTGTGATGTGTATTACATCGGACTACATGACTACAGTATCGGGTATGTGTAACCATTTTGCGACAGCAGGTGTTCGACTGTACGGACTCGGCGGCCTGTCCAGTGACGTAATCATATTATATGCGTGTTCCTCATATGATCTGCTCCCATCTGCCTGATACATGGGAACTGATACTCTGCAATGCTGACATGTGACTAGAGTTTGTTAACACAGCTGTCTGCCGAGTCATGCTACCGCATACCTACTGCACGTTGACCACCTTTCAGATTGCACGATGGCAAACTGTAGGAGTGACACCTTTCCCACTTTGCATAGGACAGTCCCTCATCACACATCTCATGTGACAATACCAGAACTCTCCACCAATCAGGGACACATTTCTGCAGAATCAGGGACAGGTCAAGAAAAATCAGGGACACTTTTACAAAAGTAGTGCTATTAACTTGACACATTGACAGAATCAGAGCATATGACTTAATACTCATATTCTGAAGTAACAGTTGTTTATAACTCTTACTTATTGTCATTAGTCAATAAGTGTAATTCACCACCTTTCCTTCAACAGCCACTAATTTTAGGAGGGATTAAGAAGGACAGAGTTAGACTTTCAGTCAAACTCAGGGAAGTACCTGACATTCAGGGACAGTTGAGTGGTATGTACAATAATCTAGCCATTGCAACTGTCCTGATTAGGGGACCTTCTCATGTTGTAAGTGTCTGTACTGGTTGCTTGTTACAGGTCTTGTATACCTGACACGTCGATATGTCATATGTAGTAGCATAAGCAACTATACTGCTGCTAGACTACGCTTTGATTTGTTCCGATATGTATATTTCTGTACTATGCATGGCTGTAGGTATGTTCTGCCCTGGTACATCTGACAGTTCTACAGAGCAGGTTCCACTTTGGCCATTCAGACTGGTGGCGGCTCTATAGACCCTATATGTAGAGCTATCACATGTGTCAAGGCAACACATACCCACAGCCAGTAGTAAACGGATGACTTCCACAGTTTGCATACGTTAAGGTTATTCATGTAGCATTATAATTGATAATACTGTTTCCTATTACATGTAGCTGTTACTGATACAACAAATTGATGTCTGACACCACTACACACACTGTATAGCCTCCATTCCCAAACTCACAGGCCATGTGCCATAACTGCCATTTTGCAGGACACAACTGCCCAGATGGGTGTGTCCCTCACAGGTGTACGGGTGCTGAACCTCTTCTATTATGCTATCATCTACCCAAGGTGGTCAGCAAATTATGCACTTTCTGTCAGTAGCAGAACTCCCATACCAATGGGTGTGAATGAACACTGTATCCGGAACAATGCATAACACCCTGTGGGACACATTTAGACGATTGGTTCTACTAACCAGACACATTCACAGTCACAGAGCATATGTATTCATTCACGTTTGTCGAGGTACATGCTGCTTATGGCTCATACATGTTGTCATCTGTCATTACCTGTATTCCGCCACCTGTTCACCTAATATCACTATTTCTGGCAGTGTTTAGTTGGACTTTGTTACATTCTGATACATAACTATGGACGTCCATGCTAATCGGGTACACGGCACTGTTTAGGTCTCTATGTATTCCCCCGATGGTTTACAGACTATCAGGTAGATGTGCTCTTCAGGTTTGGGAGGTGTAGGCGTATGCTATGCCCACATAGGAATATTAATGACTTCCACTGGGCGGGCCTATTACATCTCTGCCAACCAGCACCTGCACACTTAAGCCCATTAATGCATACCCATGGTCCACCTAACTGGCACCCCTCTACAACAGTCGTGACAAATACTTACTGTGAGCGCAGCTGGGGTATGAGCACACCCCTACACATTGCCCACTCTCCCCGTCTCATGACACATGTCGTACGTTTTGTCAACCCATGTATTATCACACTTGCACAACCTACTATTCCATGTACACCTACATCCTGCTCGTAATAATGTCAGCAGATTCACACGTACCCTGAATTTTTGGTGTCCCGCAAGGGACACCGTTATCCATGTTTAAAGTGTAGACCTTGCAGAACCCTCCCACTGGTCCTTTCCTACCAGTGTTTTGGACACCGGCAGTGTATTGATCTGTATTTCCTGTCTGTATGTCTGCCCGGCCTAACTGGGTGATGTGGGGGGTACAACATTTATTTATTGAACCTCCCAGTCACATATGCCCGGGCTGTAAATATGTTACTCCTAATTGCTGTGAAGTAACCTATTTATGCACATGTGTATATTTACACTGACATATATATTTTGTTTTGTGTGTATGTGTATATATCACTACCTGTTGTTTGTGTATATATATATATATATATATATATATATATATATATATATATATATATATATATATATATATATATCTGTCTATATATATCTGTAGTATATCCTTGTGTGTATATATATATATATATATATATATATATATATATATATATATCCGTATGAATATATATGTGTATGTAAATTAATATAGATATATGTATATATACGTTTTTATCTATATATACATCCGTGTGTCCGTTAACCTATACATTTCCCAGACATGGACACTTGCACATGCGTATTGGTCTCTGCTTCAACTGCATACTATTGCCTTAGTCATTCTGACACCAACACTTCACTCCGGTGAACATGTGCTCAGTATATTGCACGTTATGCGGCGGACAGATGTCGCACGTTTTTCATGTCTGGGGTGCCGCTGCTAACTGGGATGTGATACAGTGTCATTCGACCTATTACTCATATGCGCAGCCTATTAATCCTGCTACTGTGTTTGTTTCTGTGCACATTCATATTATTACCGTTGATAGGATGTGTGTTTGTGTTACTCTGACTGTACGTCAACATATTGTTGTCTTCATGTAGTTGTGTCTTTCTGCTTTTCCCGGTTTGGGGTTGTCACAGCAGAACTCCATTCCGCTCATGGGTGGCATATAGGTTTTACATGCCGGGCTGCCAGACCTGACGCACAACGTCCGACAACGATACGCCCATTCACGCATGTCTCCATGCAAACAACGCTCTATCTATGTACTAGCTGACCTCCATGGGCCACTCCATTGCACCCGGCGCAACATACCCTAGCACTCCTGTGTCCATAATCGCATATCCATAGTTTCTCCTGCACACCCATGTTGAGTTTCCATGCATAACAGCCATTATACACCTGATATCGCAGCCATGACACACCTTTACACATTGCCCTCTCATGAGCGTTGGGGCCCTACACACATTTTGTACCACCTCGTGTATTCACAGGCTCACCATCCATTCATATTTGCACATATGTGCCTTTCCTGGTGTTATGGATTACGAACGATTTGCGGGTTACAAGTGTAGGTGGTCGCAACATGTACTACATTCCATCTGTTTACAATGTTGACGTAGCACTTCAACAATGTTATGGCCACTGGTATAGCCCTGCCTCTGGTGTGAAGAGCGGTGCTCTACTCACACTTGTGCAGCTTTAAGTGACATACGCTGCGAGCACTTCATAATTCCTTACTTGCTCTGGATTCCCTTCACAACCCTTATGTTTGCTTTCATCTTTCGGCATTCCTTACATATCTATATATATATATCTATATATATATATATATATATATATATATATATATATATATATATATATATAAATATGTATGTATGTATGTGTATATATATATATATATATATATATGTATTTACATATATATATATATATATATGTATATATATATATATATATAGATATATGTATATATATGTATATATATATATATATATATATATATATATATATATATATATATATATATATAGATAAATATGTACATATATAATTGCATATTTCTGTTATGTCTGTGGATATTTATCTATACACACAGCTATCTATATATATAAAAGTTACAGCTGTACAAGACAGCATACATTTGCTATGCTAATAGCTGCGTACACCCGCGCAGGCCCACTTGCATCTACTTATTCTGAGTTACATATGTTTACAGGCACTTCTTTGGGATTACATGTGCCTTATTCCTTATGACAGTACCACTTTGATGGAATCCGGTTAACGGACGCATGCGAACGCGGTCACCTTTACATGTAGAAATGTTGGCTTTACAGCACAGAGGCATTCATTACACAATTAATATGTGCTATAGTTGTACTTGAACTGGGAATGCCTTTACGTTGGGCGGATGCTGTAACCACTACACTATTGGTGTTCTGGCTCATTTATATGTATACCCATGGTTCATAGCTACTCTTACATACGCCTCACCGCTTCCCTTACACAGCAGGCATCCATTCTCCTGCTGGGAAAACTGCAGTATTACCCAACATGATGCTATGCAGGTAGGTAGATCCGCGGCCGAACCAAACCAAATAAACAACAAGAGGCCAGCAATGGACGATCCTGAAGTGAAAAATAATTATGTCCAATACATATGAATGGCTAAAAAATAATCCTTTATTAAACAGACCAGTTTTGGCAACCAATGCCTTCTTCTGTGTATGAAAAAGTCTCCAAAAATCCCAACTATTTATAGACACACCCCACCTGTGAGACTGATGGAAAATACCACCAGTAAATATTTAAAGAAAAAGAAACCAAAATTTAAACAACTGTTATACATAATGAATAAATGCAACCATATCTGGACAATATGTGGCAAATATAAAGACAAATTAAACATAAAAATAAACAGAACATTGAAAATTAAAAAATAAAAAGTATGTTATAAACTGACCCCAACACATTGAACTAAATTGCAGATAAGTAGATACATATCACTTGTGGTATAGTTATGATAAGAACATATATCATACAGGCTATCATAACCATAAAGAACATCACATCCAAAGCCTGAAAAAAGCCAATAAATGTTCCAACAGAAAACATGTGGTTAACAAGTGATGATATGGCCGAATTCGAAAATCCATGCTTAGTCAAGTGTTCCAATATAATTCCTTCTGCTATGATCGCATCTGGCATGTCCATATGCCTTTTGTTCTCCTCCATTGGACCCTATATGACACATTAAAAAGACTGTGAAAAAATATGAGAAATAAAGGCAAGCAGATAACTATTAACAAATATTCATAGTGATCCATAATGTAAATAAGATGTCCAAATCGATATATTTAAAAAACAAAGAACATAAATTGTACCAACCTAAATCCTCATATTTATAAATGGTCATTTAGTCCTGGAGGGAATAGGGCGCCCAATGTAATGATCCAATGTTGTTCCTTATGAGTAAGTATTTTGTGCCATCCCTGGGGATTACTACGATCACCCAGAATTCTATCTATAATTATAAAAGAGATGTGCATCAGGATGTTTCAGATTGTGCCGATATAAGGCATTAGTTTCCTTCTTAGTTTTGATGTCAGATCTATGTTCATTGATGCGTGTTCTGAGTGGTCTAGAAGTTTGGCCTACATAAAAGGCTTGACACCGACAAGTTGCCAAATAGACCACCCAACTGCTGCTACAGTTACCAAATATTCTGCATTGATACACCTTACTGGTGTTACGGGTTGTAAATTCCTTACTTTTGTTGACTTGTTTGCATGAACCACAATGGCCACAAGGGAATGTACCCACTAATACATCCCCTGACATAGTCAATTGTTGGTGTATCGCTCCCCCACTTTCTATGTGTTTGAAATGTGAAAAAAGAGAGCCAAGAGTTCTGCCTCTCCTGTATGAGAAATGGCACTGTTGATCCAATATTGATCTCAAATATTCATTGGCCATCAGAATATTCCAATGTCTATTAATGATACCCTTGATAGCATTGGAATTTCTGCCAAAGGTAGTAACAAACCAGATGATATCCGCAGAGCAATCCCTAGTTTGAGATTGATATTGTAACAAAGTTTTTCTCTCAATATTGTTAGTCCAACTCCAGGCATTTAGAATGTCTTGATGTCTGTAACCCCTATTGGCAAACCTATGATAAAGATCCAAGCCATCCCTATCAAAATCACCCTGTGTCAAGCTCAGGCATTTGATACGCATAAATTGGGACTTAGGGATGTTGCGGATGGTGTGGCCTGGGTGCATGCTAGAAGCATGCAACAAAGTGTTGTATTGAGGGTATTTGCGATAAGATCTCGAGTTCAACGTATGATCTGTATTTCTGGTAATGGTAACATCCAAAAAATTGATGCTTTGAAGATCGTATGTTACCATAAACTCAATTCCCCAAACATTTTGATTGAGGTATTCGATAAATTCCTGTAAATATCTGGCATCTGCCCGCCACACCATCCAGCAATCATCCAGGTACCTGTGCCAAATGTCTATTTCCACAAGATAGATATTGTGTAGTGGATCATAGATCATGCATTCCTCAAAGAATGCCATGAACAGATCGGCATAAATGGGAGCAAAAGATGCTCCCATAGCCGTACCTTGCAATTGCCAATAGCATTGCCCTTGGAAATAAAAGACATTCTTATTGAGGACATGTTCCATCATGCAGATAAGCAGCGTATTAAACCCAGGGGAGTATAGAGCAGCCTTGTTTAACCAATATTGTAGGGCCTGTAGGCCAGCCCAGTGTGGAATGCTAGTGTATAAGGCCTTAACATCCAATGAACACATGAGCCATGCAGGCTCAAGTTGACAGTCCTGTATGATCTGTAAAAATTGAGTCGTATCCTGCAGTCTTGCCCTAACAAAACACAACAATGGTTTAAGGTATTGAGTAAGAAAGGCAGATAAAGGCTCCATCAAGGACCCGATTCCTGATACAATCGGTCTCCCCGGAGGATTTGTAATGGACTTATGTATTTTTGGAAGTAAATACGAGATTTGCTTCTGAAGATCCTTGACAGTTAACTGAAAAACACAATTTTTGGTTATAATGCCCTCCTCAAGGGCAAGATTGAGGAACGTGTCTATTTCCTGTTTAAAATGAATGGTAGGATCATAGGCCATATACATGTAACATCTTTTATCAGCCAATTGAGATTGGCCCTCATTCAGATATGAACTCATATCCATCACAACCACAGCACCACCCTTATCAGCTGGAAGGATGGCAATATTATGATTCTCCCGTAGCTCAGTGAGAGCAGTAGTTTCCTGTGTAGATAGATTAAATCTCAATATGTCATATTCCCTATGCTCAAAATGTAGATCCCTAAGGACCGCTTGCATAAAAACGGAAACATGTCTGTTCATAGGTGGTTGAAAATCAAACTTAATGAATCTGAACTCATCAGTTCTTTGAGAGTCACGATCTGCAAAAAACAATTTCAAATTCAGGTTACGACAGAAGCTCATAATATCAGTGACAATGCTATATTCATTGCAAAAAAACCCAGAGATAAAACCTAAACCTTTATTGAGAAGTTGTTGTTGCTGTACAGACAATGTTTCTTTGTACAAATTCAAAACATTTAGATTGACCCCCTGATTTAGGTTAGGAAGTTCTGGATCAATCCCTCGAGGGAATTTGGCATATTTGCCACTTTTGTGTTTGCGTCCACCCCTACGCCTGGGACCATATCTAAAGGGATTGCTCTATTGGATTTTTTTCTATGTGGTGAATCCTTGTTACTGGAACTATCATAATCGGTACATGAAGAATCCTCCCCTGAGGTGCTGGCACTGGTTTGATCCCTATTTTTCAGAATAGACCGTGGTCTTTTTTTAAAGTTATTACTGGGAACATTAGATGTAGAACCAGGACTGGTACCCATAAATCTCACTGTTCTCGGGGAGTCAAAAGGATGCCCCCTTTGGTAATCCATATAGTCTCTTTTAAACTTCTTTATTTTTCTATCTTTGGTAACTTTATCATGGATTGTAAGTTCCTGTGATAATTTTTTTAATAGAGTCTTGAAATGTAGATTGAGACTCAAATCTTTTACAATCTAAACACATAGTTTTGACTTCTTGGAGGTTAGTATCAATCA
Source organism: Protopterus annectens (assembly GCF_019279795.1). Classification (NCBI taxonomy): domain Eukaryota; kingdom Metazoa; phylum Chordata; order Ceratodontiformes; family Protopteridae; genus Protopterus; species Protopterus annectens. The sequence goes on from NC_056744.1 coordinate 179,826,072, forward strand.
TACGCTCATAATATTGGGCCAGTATGTTGACAAAAAGCATTGACCCTTTCTGTAAGGCTTCACACCACTCATTAGATAATCTGTCTTCTTGTCTTCCAACCAATGGTTGTAGCCGAATTCTGAGACCCCTAGGGGCTATATTTTTATGAAGATATGCCCGGAACAAACGCAGGTGCCATATGTTTGATCTTAGGTTTTTAAGACCCTTGGAAAGGGAATTAAATGCCAATTCACAATTCATGGCTGATTGTTCCACTGATTCATTGGAATTGCTGCCTGGTGAGGCATGGATACCAAATACCCCAATATCCTCCAGATCGGCACACAATCCAGTTAGGATACTGTCCAGGTCCATGCTGGATATATGATATAAACAAAAAACCACAAACCACAAACCAAGATAAAACACTGTAATGGAAAGTCAATAATAAATAATAATATGTAGAGATTATGGGTATCAGCCCCTGTATCCCATCAAGATTCCCAACTGTATTACCAAAAATTATTATGGATAAAAGGGAAAAAAATGCAGTGCCAGCACTAAGAGAAAAGATGTCATATATCAAAACAGGAAACAGAAAACTGTATATGCAGTATATTCAACTATGATCTTAAGGTTGATGACCTCTTATGGTGTAGGTCTATAGTACAAACATAAAGAACATTGCAAATGTATAGACAGGCCCAATGTATGACCAGAGCCAATAGAATGTTTAAAGAACACCCGCGCAGGCCCACTTGCATCTACTTATTCTGAGTTACATATGTTTACAGGCACTTCTTTGGGATTACATGTGCCTTATTCCTTATGACAGTACCACTTTGATGGAATCCGGTTAATGGACGTATGCGAACGTGGTCACCTTTACATGTAGAAATGTTGGCTTTACAGCACAGAGGCATTCATTACACAATTAGTATGTGCTATAGTTGTACTTGAAATGGGAATGCCTTTACGTTGGGCGGATGCTGAAACCACTACACTGTTGGTGTTCTGGCTCATTTATATGTATACCCATGGTTCATAGCTACTCTTACATACGCCTCACCACTTTCCTTACACAGCAGGCATCCATTCTCCTGCTGGGAAAACTGCAGTACTACAATTAGGACATTCCCTGTTTCCTACTGCTCTGGACCTATGCTGCAAGTCTACTCACTCCAAGGATATTCATAACTCCTATGCTTATAGTCCTGGCACATACGCATGTTTGATTGTCAGGGTGTTCATGTGCTGGTCCGGGCTTAGGCTCAGCCGACTGGTGACTAGAACTGCCCTGGCGCTGTTCAAAGATCAGATGTAGCACATGGACAGAGTTAGTCCAGAGTTTAACATTCTACCTTTTTTTACAAACGCAGGTGTTTGGGCACCTCTGACCACATTATTGGGTCCGCGCTACATAATTTAGGGTGGGGAGTGGTTCCACTACATAATGCAGGTTGGGGGGAGGTGGTTTCCATGTGTTTCCCTTCCCATTTGACTATTTCATTCATTTATAGATACAATGAATATTATTCTGGACATCTGTTATAAATTCACTACAGGTATGCAATAGTCCTGTCAACAGATGTGACAGTTGGTTGGTGTACTTCTGTGTACGGACCTCTCTGATACTCGGGGACTCATTTCTATGATGACAGGGACAAGGCTATGACAACTCAGGGACAATCATGGACACTTCTACCATATCAGTACTATTAACTTGGAAAGTGTTGACAGATTCGTAATACTACTAATTTTTTGCAGTTAAATGCGTCTATTACTCTTCATTGTTGTAAGTAGTCATTCTCATTCAACACCTTTCCGCCAAAGATCACTGCCTTTGTGAGTGGTTAAGTTGCTGGCCAGTTATTGTGCGAATGCTCTGACATTGGTATCGTTGACATTGTCATATGTACAGGTTGGGATGTATTCTGGGGACTAGGGTTGCCACCTTTTCAGATGGCCAAGATGGGACATTTTCGGAACACACATCAGATTTTACAAGCCAACACATACCCACAGTCAGTACAACGGATAGGACTTTACTTACTTGCCTACATAAACGCCTATTGTTGTAGCGGTTTAGTTGCTTATTCTGTTTCTTGTAACATTTAGGTATTGTAGATACTGCAATAATTATTGTCTGCAACTATTAGATATAACATAACATTTGGGACATAATTATGTCCTACAATCCCAGGACATATGCCATTTGTAATGTATTTTGTCCGGACACCACTGTCCAAAGAGGGGCTGTCCCTCGCAAAACGGGACAGGTGGTAACCCTACTGCAGACACCAGATTGTTTGGGCCAACACATAGCCACGGTCAGTGCAGGTTTAGAACATTCATTTGTTTCCTAGCTGTGAGCCTTATATCTTTGTCACTTTTGTTGTTTGCCTGTTTCTTGTATGAATTATGTTTATTCTATCCTGACGTGACCGCTTTAGGCAACTGTTACATGCAGTATGGTACATAGTTATTTCGTATGATCACAGGACATTTGGCATTGTATCATTGTTGGTCAGGTCACACCTACACACACATTAATTGTCCCTCACACTGTGGATCAGGGGGTATCCTATTTACGTCAGTGCCTTCATCACCCTTATACCATGTGCCACTATGCAAATGTGTGCATTATATTCTCTCGCTTATTCGTGTCGGGACACGTGCATCATAGGCAGGTGTTTGATCCTGGGTAGTAGGTTATGCATGACCATCTAGGGCTGGACAGTCTCATGCACCACTACTGCACATTCAAACTTGTGTCCAGATATCTACAGGACTGGACTTCGTGTCTTCCATTCTAATGTTTACACAGGTTACTTATCTCATGAGGGATATCACAAAAATTGAACAAGACCGAAACAAGACAAATACCGACCATTCTTCTGGCATTATGAAAATGTGCTGGGGGTTTTACATGCAAGGGATACATAGTTTGCAATCCTGAAACTGCCTAGGGTGACACTACCTACTACATATGCGTAGTGGTCACTATGTGTAGATGTGGCTGTACCAAACCAGTAGGCCAAGTATGGCTGGATTTGGTGGACGTTCAGGTATGGGAGTGGGTTGTGTGCTGTGGAGGGGATGCTGGGTAGTCCATTATGCATCCAGGTGTGTTGCATTTGATATGGCCAGTTCCATCAGGACCAATCTGTGGGTATGTGCCGTTGACATGTCTATACATTTTTATCGCACATTTTAATATTCATATGTTTGTGAGATTGTGTTCTACAGTATGGCCTGTCTGGTTGTATTGCAGATGTTTATACATGTTTTTGTGTTTCATTCTGCGTCACCCGCTGCTCCCTCATACACCTCCTGTTCACCTATTCTGCATACAACACAGTATCGCCTTGGTGTATTGTACCATTACCCATCCCCCCCACACACATATTCCTGACACTCCATACATCACTGCTTTGGTTGTTGGCCCATGACATGGCCAGAGGAACACATTGCATACCCTACATATGTCAGGTACCTGTATGGTTGTGTGGACTACCCTGCCATGTTTGCTTTCCACATGCTATATCTCATGCACATAGGTACACTCCCATACTTAACTTTCATTACATGGTTGGTATACCCAGGTAATACCCGTCCAACTGTGACACATCCTGACAAGTTCGGCTTGTACCGCTGATGTGCGGATTTTGGCAGACTGTTCTAATCATTGGTAGGATGCCACCTTTTTCTATGTCCAGGATGGGATATATTCCGGACACATATCCGAATGTACTGGACAACACGAACCCAAAGTCAATGGTACGGATAATACTGTTCCTTTCAGCCTACATGTTGCCTTATTGTTGTAGCAGTTTATATGCTCCTTCTGTTTTGTTTACATGCTTCTTCCATTTCCTGTCACATTTGGTATGTGAAATACAGACGTACCTTTTGTATGTGACTATTACACGCCTTGTGGGATATGATTCGGTCATACAGTCACTAGATATGTACATTTATCGTGTATTTTGTTATGGACACATCTGCCCAGCTGTGTACCCTCCCTCACACTATGGGACAGCTGGTGACCCTAACCATTGGGCTGGACGTACCTATTGGCGGCACGCTAACATATGATGCATTTCACTTCCACTTGGTATAGCTATCTACACTGTGTTGGACTACGGGCACATGGTTTTCCATGTCATTTGTTCGTGGGATAGGGACCCGTTATTCCCTACCGTGCATTTGTGCTTCTTCATTTTGTGTTCGCAGGAACTATCTTGCATGCTTTGCATATGTTTCAGTATCCATGGACACTGACAGATGTGATTACTATCTTGCAAGTTGTTATATGCAAGCATTTTAGGTTGCACGTTGACAGCTGGCATTGCCACGCCTCCGTGCGGCACTTCGACATGCCCTATGCACTCGCACTCCTTTTCTATGCACGTGGCTCTGGCAGTGGTGCGCCTTCATTAATATGCATTAGGTGTAATATTTTATAAACGTTTTATTGATGATTTATTTTTGCTATGGAAAGGTAGTTTAGAAAGTTTAATGGAGTTTTTAACATATTTGAATAATGTTTCTAGTTATTTAAAGTTTGGATATGATGTGAATCAAGAAGAAATTAACTTTTTGGATTTGAAAGTGTAGAAATCTGCCAACAATCTGAAGGTCAGAATATTAAAGAAAGAATTGCATAGCAATAGTTTTTATACTATAACAGTATGCATAGTAGAAATTTAAAAAGAAATATTGTCAAAGGATAATTTCAAAGACTTAGTGAACTAACAGAAGGCAAGTGTTATTTTGAGATGGAAAGTGATTTAATGGAAGAGATTTTTTTTACCAAAAAGATATCCTAGTGGTTTAATAAAAGAAGTTATAGAGGAGATGAAAAAATGAGGGAGATAAAGGTATCAACTAATAAGTTGGTTGAAAATAATACAAAAACTAGAGATTATGCTTTAGCTTGTGTACTACAAAATTATATAGATGAAAATAACATAAAGCAAATTATTAGAAACAATTGGAGGTTTATTTTAAATTTTAGTGAGGTGCGTAATATTATTGGAGAAGCCACAGTTTTTGTTACAAAAAGGGGGAAAATCTAAAGTAATATTTCTATAGAAATAATGTTGATGGGTTGGTTTCAGATGCTATTAACTCATTCACTCCAACAGAGCTCAGGAAGTTTGCACTGTAACTTCCAATTAGTGGAGCCTAAGCCTTTTGACAGAATCAAATTATGTCCTTACATTTCAAACAAATGTTCATATCTCTGGAACCATACAGGTTATGAAGTATAAATGGCAAACTATCTGGCACAAACTATTTTTATAGTGGTACTATTCTTTAGGTTCTAGATCTTAAACTGAAATTTATAAGTCACAGTAAACACAGTAACTATTACATTTGTAATATTTTGTAAACAACTTGCACTTCTCAGCAATCACTTAAGTTATACACATACTGTCAGCAGGATGTTACTCATCCAGCTGAGAGCTTTCATATGAGACTAAGGAGTTCTGCCTGTATTACTTTGATTTTGAGATATTTAGAAAAATGTGAGAATTATATCTATATAAATTAATATCATAAAAACAACAGTTAATCCCCGGGATTCATGAAGCTTGCGCCAGGCGCACGCATAGCGTAGGCGTTATAACGCCAAGTATGGCCGCCGAGCGATTCAGGTACGATCCAATTCTACGTGCACTACCGGCATACGCCAGATCTACGCAGCCCCCGGCGTAGGTATGCAAATCACCCCATGTGCAGTGTTGCACCATGCAAATGAAGGCATATAGCGATTCATGAAGTGGTGCAGGCGTATCGTAAGCCCACGGAAATGTAAACCAAAAAACACGGTTTACATTTTCCCAAACAGAATATCGGAGCTATGGAAGAGGGCCAGACGCAGGTATCACAACGGTAACATATGCCAATGGCGAAATACACAGCCAATGGCATAAGAAAAGATGCACAACACGTAAATAACAACATTTAATGTCATGTCCACAGTAACGCACAGCAGAACTGCAGGGCATGTGTGCGGAAGCTGTAACATAAAGAAACTATATAAAAATGTCATAAAATCACAACGTAATAGAAATCAGGTTTACAGCATAATACACAATGGTAGGCATGGAACACCACAACCAAGGTGCAAGGGTTGCTAAGGGCTTGCGATAGTGTTCGGCACGGTAACTATGAATTAGTAGTCAATGCCATGCAAATGAGGCAGATAATACTGAATCGCAAATGTCCCGCCGGAGGAAGGTTGTACCATACGGCGCAGCGGTATAACACCGAGGAGTGGCTCTGAGGAGATACATGACATCAGCAGAGGGGTGCACCACTGTAGCACTAAGCACATTGGAGCATTGCAAATCTGGCCTGTCCGTTGCTAAGCAAAGCTGCAGGATAGGGGTGGGGAGGAATCGTTTAGCTGAGAGCACACATGGTGGCCAAAAGCGCATGTGTACGAGGATGAAAACGTGCCCGAAACCCAGTAATCGGATGCACGCGCCGCAAACAATAGCAGAAACAGGAAGGTCAGGGGAAGAAAAGAAGGAAATGCGGAAGTAGAGTAATTGGAGTACTAATGAGCAATCAACACCAATCAACCCACGAAGGCCAAATGACGGCAGCTGACAAGTCCGCTTGCAGAAACCTGCAAAACAGGATAGGGGAGGCATGTGAATGCAAAGAAAGGAGGGGAGGTATTGGATTGCAAAGATAGGAGACCTGACACAGCAGAGCAAAGCAAACCGACAGCAGACTGGCAGTAGCACACATAACGCAAGATACGCCAGGTCCAGGAAAGTACAAATGAAAGTAGGCTGCAGGATGCACGCCAGAAGATGGTAGGTGCAATGCACAGAAATGTAAAGGGAAGGTCAAGAGGTAATCCACAGCAGGCAAATGTAATTCAACACCAAAGGCACCACAATAGTAGTTCCGGCAGTAAAACACATAACATAACCTGTAGCTACGAACGTACATACACACCCTATGACATCATCGGTGTTCACAGCACAATAGTATAAAGTGTGAAAGCACCCAACACACACCTGTGTATTCCCAAACACCGCACCATAGGTGTAAACACACAGGGAACTTTTAAAATGTACATGTTGGGAGCTGCCATAGCTGTGATTCATCAGCATGTGTTAGAGACTGACGGTGTTGTGGAGGATGATGCCGACAACCACCGCAGGCCTCAGAGGAGAAGGAGAGTGTACAGACCAAGGGTAACCTACCAGGGGCTACATGACCTGGAGATAGTAGAGCGTTACAGGGTGGACAGGGACATCTTACAGCAAATAGTGGAGCTGTGCCAGCCACGCCTGAGAACCAGAAACAACAGAGGGGAAGCCATACCAGTGGACACGAAGGTATGTGTAAGCCTGCGAATACTGGCCACAGGCACCTTTCAAAGGCCAACTGGAGATATAATGGGTATCTCACAGGCATCAGCATCCAGGGTACTACACCAGTTCCTGGATGCCATGTTACCACATGCCAATGAGCAGATATACTTCCCCAGAACTCAGGAGGAGTAGGCCAGCAATATGCGCCACTTCCACCATGTGGCACAATACCCAAAGGTGCTGGGTGCGATAGACTGCACGCACATACAAATCAAGTCACCACCCGGTGAGCAGGGTAGGCGCTACATAAACCGCAAGGGATTCCACTCCATCAACTGCCAGGTCGTGTGCAATGCCCAGGGCATTATCATGGATGTGTGTGCTGGCAGCCCTGGAAGCTACCATGACTCCCATATCTGGCATTCCTCACAGATGTATCAGGTATTTGTCAGGGGGGACATCCCACATGGCCATCTCGTGGGGGATGCTGGCTATGCACTGGAGCCGTGGATGATGACTCCCATCAGAAATGCACACACACCCATGCAAGAACGCCATAATGAGGTACATGCACAAACCAGAATCATCATAGAGCGTGTGTTCGGGATGCTGAAATCATGGTTCCGGTGCTTGGATACATCTGGTGGAGCCTTGCAGTACTCTCCAGGCATGTGTGCCCACATCGTCATAGTATGTGCCATGCTACATAATATGATCCTGTGGAAGCAGCTGCAGCAGGGACAAAATGGTGAAGGCCCTCATAGCCCACCGCAATTGCCAAGGCCAGTACAGGCACAGAGGGATTCAGACCATGAACACACTGTGCCAGCCCCAGTAGGCAGATGGAGGCATGCCCAATATGCCTACGCCTTGGCAAAGAAGGAACGTATAGCACATACTCTGACCATGTAGGCCCCTACGGACTGATACCTCTCCACCTGCAGACACAGTAAAATGGATGGCACACAAACATGACCACCTATAATTTGTAATGTATAGGTGGCCCAATGTGTGACTCCTACATAGGCAGCCCTCAAACATTGTAAACACAACAGCCAGTGGAACACGGAATGCCAACACCTGAACAGTACATGAGTCTTACAGCATATGGTGGTGCTGTGTGCCTGTCACGTTCCCCGCCAGGTATATATATATATATATATATATATATATATATATATATATATATGTACACATATGCATATATATAATACAGATAGAAAGGGCAATAGAGGGATATATGGTGATATAGATGGATTCAGCGATATCTGCAAATATAATAGATAGTTCAACGACATTCATAACATCTTGGAGGTACAAATAAATAGGCTACTGCCAACCATGGAATGTGTAACATGCCGACATGCATAACCACGAGGCTGAAAGACCGATAGAACACAGTACCGGAACAGTACATCCGTGAGTAATAGTATGATGATATGAAGGGACAGTTAGTCACCGCTGCCGGTGTCGCGGTCCACGTAGGTACTGTGTTCAACTGTGTCTGTGAGTGCCGTAGTCTGTGTAAGTGTGCATTGTGGGTGCCGTGTGCGTTTCTGTGTGACTGTAATGTGTGTGTGTGTGTCCGCAACATGTGTATGTTGGTGCCAAGTCAGAGGCAGATCAGTATGGTAGGTGTGGGTATAGCTAGCCGTAGGTATACAGTTACTACCTGTACCACAGTAGGAGGGACAGCCCCACCCTGGGCAGGTGTGTCCTGACATAAAACAGTACAAAGGGAAAATGTCTGAGATGGTAGGACATAAATATGTCCCATATATAATGTAACAGTCGTATTTAATAGTTATGCCTGTATGTAAGAAACTTAAATGTTACTTGCAATATGATAAGTAGCCAAAGTCACACAACAATAGGTATGTAGTGAGGATAAAAGTATGTGCTACCTGTGTACTGACCGTGGCTACGTGTTGGCCTGTAAACACCGCTTTGTGTCCCGCAAGTGTCCAACAATGACCATATGAAAAGGTGGCAACCCATGGCAAACAGGCTCTGTTAACAACACAACCACAATGACTGCAAATATCTGGGACAGAAATACAAGGGATAGCTGTCACTTACACATATCCCCTGATATATCGCTGCAATTACGGAGGTATACAAGTAGCAAGCTCACCTGCAGACGATATAGAAACCAATTAACAATGGCCCAACGTACAATCCTGTAACATAAGTCTACTATCTGTGATCTCTCTAATTAGAGATGGAGCCCACACACATATATACAGATCATGTAGAAATGCAAGGCCCACAAACCGTATATGTTACGTACAACCACTGACATCCCCCACACTAGAAACTAAAGCAATACAAACTGTAATAGCAGCACAAACATCCAGTCAGTCAATTACATCTGCAGAACCCTCAACATACCGTGTGAGAGACACAATTAAAGGCGACATGCAAAATTGCAAGCATTGTATAATGGAACAAACAGCCATTATTTCAGGTTTTGATTGCAATACTCCATTATCAGACGTCGGGATGACAGGTACACCCACATCTTGAACCAAATACTCTACCTGTCACACACAATCCACGGGGAACTATGAATCCAAACTATACTTGTCTCCATGCATAGCAGTTGCAGTTACACATAACAAAACACAATACAGACTGTCTCCACGAAGGTAGGGCAAATAGGCAACGCCCAAGTTTAGACTCCAATTATACCCCACTGTTGCCGCATAATTGGCGAATGGAGTAGCTGCACAGCTGATATGCAAGTAATTAGTCACTCAGGAACACCAATTGGCGGGAAGAATCCACATGTTTCAGGTATCGACGTATATAAGGATGACTTGCCAGACATTCAAACTGTATGCTCATACCGAATAACAGTTGAAACACTGTGAGAGAGATAGAAACGAAACACTGTAACGACAACAAGGTATGTAGAACGCCCGATATGTAAGGTTATGTATAGCATGATCTGTATTAATTAGTTTTACTGCATGTATAGCCTGGTTTGCATTAATTAAACGTGTCCACAATGGATAAAGTGGGGAAAGGTATTTATGTAGTGATGTCTTGCTGAGCATACTAACGCTTGTAGAATCTGTGCGTCCAGAAGTGGGACACAAGGTACACAGCACAGACACCACAAGGGATGCTACATGAGGCCATTAAACAGAACAATGCCATACAACCCGCCGTCAGTGGTAGGGTATGTCCAACAAGGACGTGCCATAGCAGGGGATAGTATATGTTGATATACTGTCACAGCACGCATCTGTATGGGCATATAACGTTAATGACATATGTAAGATGGTCCCGCTGAGCAAGTATGCTTTGCATTATGGGATACTATGTGAAATATGTGTAATGTATAGTATTATAGGTAGATATGACAGATATTCTACACAACATAACAGGCATATCATGCATACCACAGGTATCGTCTATTGGTATGTACAATAACAGGATACATATGGCCTGTAGGTATGGGACATAGTAATAGCATGATAGCTAATCTAAATGGAAGGGCTACCAAGTAACCATGCACAAAGGACATGTAATAGCTGCACAGGTGCATAGTGGGGTACTATGCAGTCTGGCAATGCCATGTGTAAGCACAACTACAGTGTTCACACTAGTGGCACCTCTCCAGGGTAGTGTCCTATGAAGAGCAGAGCCAGGTGTCACCTGCACCACTGCACAGTACAGCCACTGCAGTGATCCCAGGCCTACATGTGTCTCCCAACCACCAAGGGAGGTATCACATGAACAGTGCTACTGAGTGTCCCTGCATGATGTACATAGGACTTATGTTCCATGGCATGGTGAGTGTCCGGTTTGGGAATGTAACCCAGAAGCACATCTCACTCATTGTGGCGTGTGTGCACATATCCATGAGCATGCTGCTCACAGTGGCCTCTGCTTATGTTGCGTATGAGGAGTATATCCATCAATAATGTTGTGGACATGGGCCCTGTCTGATCAGCAGAGGTCACCCCTGAGTATGTAGTATGCAAATGTGTACAGATGTGGTGTCCGTAGTGCAGCCGCATATTTAAACTGTTGGAGCTCAGTAAACGTCATGGTGTGTTAATGTTGTGGCATGTAAAGCTGTAGCTGTTGTGTAAGGTGCACCCTAAATGGGGTGGTGTACCCTTGAATGTGTGTAGATGTCTTGAGTTCAGAGGTACAATGGATGCCTATGTACCAGTTACACACACAGTACAGATAGGTGTGGCCACATAGGAGGATATCCACGCCACAGTGGCAATACGGTAACCACAGGAGTGGGTGCTACATATGTGTGTACTGCAAACATGTACAATGTGATATGTATGTAGGGGACTACCATCCATGTGATAGTCAGTGGATGAATATTGTAATGCAAAGGTGATGTGCATGCACCTTGTGTCATGCAGCTTGATGCCATGATAGTCATATTATGTATCTGTCACAGCGACACCCGTATGGTTGGAGTCAGTATCAGCTGGTGGAGCAATCATGGCGCTTGGTATGTAGGGGTTTGAAAGCTAGTCAGGGAAAGTCCCATGTGCCAGCCTGTTCCACAGGGAAGCATATACTGAACATGAGGGGCCCTATGACTGAGGACCGTGGTATGCCAAATGTACCTGACATGTAGTAGGTACTATGGTATGCTGGCCTCACTGTGTGTCCTGTCCATGAGCCACATAGCATAACATCCTGAAACACAGGGTACGATGTGCAGGTGGATGTGTATGTTGTCAATACCAGAATGGGGAATGGTGCTGAAAGGCAATGAGAGGACAATATAGGATGTGTGGACTCCCGTACCATCAGCAACTGCTCTGGTAACTGTACAAAAGGAGTCCACCATGTGTAGGGGCCATGTTCTGGCCTTAACAAGCCCAACCCGGGTGGCAGCAGAGGGCGGGAGCCCAACAATGTCTCTGAGAATGACGTCCTTGATGATGTGCCCCAGAGCCATGCAGAACAGTCCAGTCAGGTGTGTAGGACTATAGTCCCACTCGTGCAATGCGGTGCCACCTGTGTGCAGTGTAATAAATGCTGCTGTGTGCCATTCATGGTCTACAATGTCTGAAACAAGGCTATTACTGAATATGGTGGCCTAGTGGGGAGACATGTAATTCAGAGGTTGGTGGACATCACAGCCTGGGATGTTGGAAGATGACATGGGGCCAGTGTCCCAGGACATATAGAGTGTAGGTCAGTACTGTGTAGGTGTGACCACAGGGACACCACAATGTTCATGTATGGATTGCGGCCCTGTAGTGAGTGAGAGGGTGTACTGTCAGCATTGAATCCATCCTCCAGCATGTTGCCAACAATACCTGGGTCTGCAATGTTCCTGAGTGACTGTTGTATGTGACAGCAGATGTGGGTGTTGCCATCGAATACTGACATACCACCATAATGCCTAGTGGCACACCCCGGAATGTGTGGCAGTCATGTTTACGTAGCTAGTCTTGGAGTATGTGATGAGGGACCCTGTGGCCCCACCACGGCTGACCAGTGAGCCACCCACACATGGGAATGTACACCACTGTGCAACAGCCTACACCTGTTGTTGTACATCATATGTCTGTGGAACATGACCACCAGAGTGGCGTCTGTTATCTGGTGTGTACCATCATGGCTCTGTGTGGAATAGCATGATCCATGCAGTTGTGTACATGCTAATTAAGTGCACTGGGGTATGTGTCAGCATTTGTATGTGCATTGTCCATCTGCACGGGTGTCATGATGTTAACAACCGCTGTCAGCAGACGTCTGTAGTAGGTGTTGTAGTACACATGTACTGTGTATGCTGTGATGGGTGTGTTGCTGGGATGTAGCTAACAAGGTAGATTAGCATATGTTTGGAATCCACCAATGAGGGGATAACCCCAGGTGTGTAACACCAGTCACATGGTGGTAGTGTTCATGCCAAGGGTAATGTAGGTCTTGGCGGTGGTGTGTATGGGTTGATCCAGCAGAGCGGAGGGTATGACTCATGGATGTGTCGGTACATGAGTGGCTATCCCAGTGAAGTGTGGGGTAGTATCAGTCACACATCAGTAGTAGCTGAGGCCCACTGTCCACTATACCACCATAGAAGGTATGTTACCCATGGGGTATGATGTTGACTCTGTCACTTGTTACAATGTGTATAGCGGTCCCGGACACAGTTAGTTGCACGTGGAGCACCTCTGATGCATTGTGCTAAGCAACTTGCCAGGATGTGTGCAAAACATAGTGGGATATGGGAACCCCTCAGCTGTGGGTGTGCCGGTCCAGGTATGTGCCTGAAAGGTATGGTCTTTCTATAACCTGTCATTGCAAGTGTGCTCTGCAGAGCCTAGAGGCAGGTCCCAGTCATTGCAGAGATGTTTGAGTGGTGCATTATAAGGTGTGCCTTGCCTGCGTGCGTCACAGAGGAAGATGCAAGCAATGTGTCACATGACCCCATGTCACACATGCCAGTTACCGCCCTGCCGGTGACAGTTATTGGAAACTGTGCAAGACAGGCAGTATAGAAGCAGCAAGAGCCTTACATGTGAGCTGTACTCCCAGGGCCGACAGGTGCAAGTCATCTGTGCCACAGCATTGTGTTTGACCAGGACAGTCATAGCGGACAGATACCACATGCCTGTGGAATGACAACAGGAGCATAGGCAACTGTTGAAGTGACACAGTCGGTCATTGTACAGTGGTATTGTGTCCGGACGAATGCAAAATGCTCCCCAGGGCTAGGCCCACACCCTCAGGGCTATAAGACTGGTGAGCTATTGCATGTCCCTGCACACGTAGTCTGTGAAGTGGCATCACAGGGCAGTCACACTAACATGGCGAATGACAGACATATCGTACCTGGTGAGGTGTGGCATGGGTGCATAGGTTATGTTGCAGAAGCAGTTACCCGACAGCAAGATGTAGCGTTTACTAACGCCTTGTGTAGCCTGCTGTGTGGAACTGCAGTGTGACACCCTACAGAGTCAGCTATGACTGGTGTGTTGTGAATGTTATAACTCACTATTGGCTGTATGTGGTGGGCACACATGAGTCTGTGGGCTATAAGCTGGTGATGTTGTCTTCCATGATGGGGGCTACCTCTGGTGCCTACAGTGAGTATGGAGACGTACTGCACAGGTTATCCTCGTAGGTGTGGCCAGTGGTGTAGATCATGTGAGACTATGTGATGGGTGGGGTGTGTTGCGAATGTTACACATCCCCAAATGACTGTCAGGTGCAGTCAGGGTTGGCGACAGCATTACCCCCAGCCATAGCTGTCAGCCTCCTGTCCCCAAAATGAGGAACATTAGCCCTCATACCGTGTGACAAATGGGCGAAATGTGGAACACTTACAACTGGCTTACTAACAGCGTCAACTAGGAAGGGCATATGATGGCTAAAATAGGCTGGTCTTACGTATAAAACAGATATTCCAATGAATTAATATGATTCTCATCTATTTAGCCATGGCTAGCAGGTAAACTATGTACAACAATGAATGTGTGACAGACCCTTCCAATGTGGAACCTTGAGGAACATGCATCTTTTAGAACCCCAAATGAGGTACGTTCCCCGTAATGAGGTACACCTGAGAGCTATGGGTCTAGCACAGCTGCAGACGTGCATCCCCCACAGGCTGTAGTGCTGTATGTTGGGAGGTGAGCATTGAATGTGTACATGAGACAATTGCTCTATTGCCATATGTACGACATATCCCTCATATAGACAGGCAGTAGCACTGGTACGTGACAGTTGGACATGCCTGTATATACAACCATGTCCCACAGGATATGTGCGTTACATGTGTACAACAGCTGTCGTACCTTAAGCAAGCTGGGAAATGTAGGACAGCCAGTGTACCTGTGGGAAATGGTGTGGAATGGGCACTATAGTAATCAGTAGCTCATGACATGCTCACATGATCTGAACAAGTGCCTAGCATGACCATACAATACAGATAGGGTGTTGGATAACATCAACCCAAAAGTGGTGATGACAGTCATTTAGGGTGGCACCGCACTATAACCCTGCTGAGTATGGTGTGCATGTCCATGAACCATTAGCACTGTAGATGTTAGCAGTACAGATGTACAAGGCAGCACGGATATTTGATTACAAATACCTTTGCATGTCACATGAATGTTCCACCAGTGGCCTGTTGACAGACTCACAACTACAAAAGGTGCAAGAGTGACATGTGCACAGCACATCAGTGCCAGATACAGTAGAACAGGGTTAATGTGTTGTACCCCACCCTCATTGTAGCCCATACCACACAGACAAATGTTAGGCATCTGTGTATGTAAGGCTGTGAATGGCCATGACCTATCAGTTTAGCTGTGTCAGTGTTGTGAACAACATACAGAATGGGCTGTGTGGGTGAGGTGTGTGACATATGTGCACAGTCTGATGGATGATACCAGCAGTGTCACTGCTAGCTGAACATCCCTGTACCCATAAACTACTACTTAGGCTGTGGTCAACATTATGGACACTGTGTAAGGGATGGTGCTGTGCAGTGCACCTCCCCAA
Source organism: Protopterus annectens (assembly GCF_019279795.1). Taxonomy (NCBI): domain Eukaryota; kingdom Metazoa; phylum Chordata; order Ceratodontiformes; family Protopteridae; genus Protopterus; species Protopterus annectens. The sequence goes on from NC_056744.1 coordinate 179,841,894, forward strand.
CATGGTGACGTCTCCAGACCCCTTAGGTAGTCATATGAGGTACCCATGTCATGTCAGGGTGCCATCCATGAGCACGGAGATCACTGACCAGGCATATACAGCACTGTGGTGACCAATATTGGATCACATACCACCTGTAAGGGGTAATGGCTATGCATGGATGTGCGATACCAGCCTTCACAATCCACACTTCCACTATGCAGCATGCTGTCTACCTTGCAGAAGGACATTTGCTACACCATGATGATGGACATGCTACATGTCCATATCCTGATCTATATGACATATGTCATGGACAGCCACCATCCCAATACTAGGATCGCCACAGGCTGGACAGATCCCTGTGCCATATATGTGACATACTCCCGCCATACCATGCAACTCTGTCCATCAAAGCTGCAGATGTCATCCCAGTCATACATGGTGTGATGGCCGCATGGTAGATGTACTATCAACTGACTGGATCAGTAATGTGGCACTGATGCAGCTTGTGGTGGCACAATGGTCATCTGTAACAGTGTGGAAACCGTGCCCGCACATGCTATGGTTGATGACCATCCCTGTGAATGTCATCTGACTATCCATTGTCCCATGTCTATCACATGTGTAATACAGGCGATCCGTGTCAGGATGTTGAACAGTTGTACAGTGCTGTGTAGATGTATATGGCAAAACACATGCATGTACAGGTGTCCATGCGTATGTGTGCATTGTCACTGCTCAAGTCCATTACGGCTGTGTCTGTGTTGATATGTGACATATACACAGCATCCAGGTCAACAGTAGTACCGTGGACACATCGAGGCATGTGCAGATAGGTAAGAACACAAGTGCAGGCAAATAGATATGCCCACAGCAAGACAGCATTTACATGGAGTATGAACACTGTAATGAGGTGACACACATATATGGTGATGATATCCAATGCATAATGGGTGTGACATGTGTGACACAAACACGTCAGTCATGTCAGTGCCATGATGCTTTGCAAAGATAACCGTGCAGATGTAGTAGATGTCAGAAATGTATGTGCAGCAGTATCTCTGTACATCTTTGAAACTGTGACCTGTCACCATCATTATGTTTTACAGATAATGCCCCGTACACGCCTCCCAGCATACACCCGCCAGGAGGATGATGTCCTCATCCCACAGCTCCATGACAACTATGACTTGTTGTTCAGCCATGTGCCACAGCATGCCCAGCAGGGGGATAACCTGTGGCAGGATCTACGCAGGAGGGTGAACGATGTTGGTGGCCATAACCACACCTACCAGCAGGTGCGCAGACACAGCATGGACCTGATACGACACGCAAAACAGCATGCCACTGCAATCGCCAGGGAACAAGGTGGAACAGGTGGTGGGCCACCAACCCAACCCCCACTCACACACACCAAGGAGCTACTGGCCAGTCTAGGGACACCCAGGGAACAGCATCCAGAAACACTAGCTGCCATCGTGGAGGTGGGTGTCTCCCAACCAATGAGCCTGGAGTTGCCTGGTAAGTCAGTAATGCACATATGGCTATTATATCCCATGTAGTTGCATGTGTCACTGTACATTATGTAAAGTAACAACATATGCCAGGTATGTGGACACACATGCTGCATACTACAGTATGCTACGTTGTGTATGCACACATGTGCATACTATATGCTATTACACAGGTGAATGTGTTCACATGCACAGTGCAACCTGTGGCTGTCATACAGTCATGGATAATGTTCATACTGGTGTGTCACCCCTATACAGGTACCTCTGGTGTGCCGCACAGACATGGGTCCGTTGCAGGTGAGACTGTCATCAGTATCAGGCATGTTACAGTGTAGATTTATTTGCCATGTGGCCAGTTAACACTTGCACACCTGATGTTTGTTCCAGTCACGATATGCAGGTCGCACCACCATGCATTCACACACGCCACCCATGTGCAATATGTACAAACGTAATGATACACAGACTTGAAACCACAGTACTTGTCATTGCGACATGTGTGGTCAGCTGTGCATACAATGGTGGAGGTGTTCTGCAATGGAGGCATATGTAGTATGCATTGGAACAACATGTGTGGTACTCACACAGTATCACACAGTGAGCTGTGATATGGGCAGCCCACAAGTGTCACCATTGTGTCATATGCCCCTGCATTGGGTGCACACATTGTGATGTGCCACCTGACATGTCCCAGACATGTAGTGTTCTGTCTGCAATATTGTCACACTATCGTATGACCTATACCCCACATACCAAACATACAACCCGTTGTCTGCATAGCCCTGTGGATTGTGACCTGTCTGACATGTATGGGTGTATGTCATATGGGACCACACAGACATGTGGAGAAGATGCCCATCACACACAACTGGCCAACACATGTGCACACATGGCCATGGGGTATGGCCAGAGACATGCAGCCACACAGTACTTGGGATGTTTATACACCCTGTTGCACATTGTCCACACATGGTCCAATTATAGCCTTAGTTGACCGATTATACAGTTGATGTGGTACACTGGACAACCTAAAAGCCTGTGCACAGCTACTGGAGGTGTCACTGAAGTCTACCATATACGATCTATCGAACATCACGACTGTGTTGCAGTTATGGCTATGCAATGTGTACATATTATGCATTCTACAGCAACATACATGCCTCATGTTGCCATGCAATGGCACAGTGTCTGTACTTCACATTGTATAGCAATGTAGATGGCTCACACTACCCTCCCATGCTCATGCACATTTGTTAAACATGCATTCAATCTGTAGGGCATACACACAACACTGCAATGTGAAGCCCATTATGATGCTGTACATGTGTCAGGACACCATTGTGTCAAACATGTATGCATGTTAATGCACATGTCAGCAGATTACATGGCAAGGTCACATCAGCCATGTGTACTGTTATCCTGTTCTGGGCCACAGGGTGTATCACGGGGATGCATGCATACTACCATGATTGTGTGAACTGCATGGCTACTGATATGACACCTGCTTGCTGTAGTGTGCACCCCAGGGAGGTATGCTTACTAACACTATTAATGTCTGAGCTGCATGCCCTCTGCTGTATTGCAGGCATGCTGCATGCCATCTGACAAATCACATGCATGGTGTGTCTGTGTGTGTCTGTGTTTGTGTGTCTGTGCGTGTCTGTGTGTGTGTGTCTGTGTGTGTGTGTCTGTGTGTGTGTGTGTCTGTGTGTGTGTGTGTGTCTGTGTGTGTGTGTGTGTGTGTGTGTGTGTGTGTGTGTGTGTGTGTGTGTGTGTCTGTGTGTGTGTGTCTGTGTGTGTGTGTGTGTGTGTCTGTGTGTGTGTGTGTGTGTGTGTGTGTGTGTGTGTGTGTGTGTGTGTGTGTGTGTGTGTGTGTGTGTGTGTGTGTCTGTGTGTGTGTGTGTGTGTGTGTGTGTGTGTGTGTGTGTGTGTGTGTGTGTGTGTGTGTGTGTGTCTGTGTCTGGGTCTATTGTACTTTACAGTATTTCTTTGCATTCACAGGTGATGTAGGTGCGTTACCCTCCTGCCGTCCATCTGATGTTAGTGTCCCCACAGATACTAGCGGTGATGAACATATGCATGAGGTACAGGCAGGGTTGTCAGGGGCTGAATCTGTGCCAATGGTTACCATCCCAGCTATGTCCCCCTCTTCCCCGCACACAGTTCTGCTGCCAACACATACCACATCACCAGTGGCCATAGAGGAAGGACAGTCAGTGTCTGTTGGCGTGGAACAGGAACGTGTGGTGGCTACAGAAGGTGTGTCTACACACCATGGTGTCAGTGTAATGACTGCAGATGTGCCACACAGGCATGTGGCCGGTGCTGCTCGTAGGAGGACCTCTGGCAGACATGCACGTGCAGGACAGTGCGCAGCAGCTGGTATCACCAGATGCATGTTCCAGACTGTAATGGCAGCACAGGGACGTGCTGAATGGCAGAATAGAGAAGGGCAGAGGCTGCAGAGGGCTGCTATCCATACCCTAAATGACAACATCCAGGCATTGGCAAATGCTCAACAGCAGATTGCTAATGTTCTGGATAGGCGACTAGGTGAAATGGTCGGAATCCTTGACCGAGGCATGGCAATCCGCAAGCGTGAGCTGTCTGTGCTGGAACAGCTGGTAGGAGTGAGGCATAGGCCACGTGGATGTAGGCCAGCAACACCACCTAGTGTAGGTCGACGTGGGCGTGCCACCTCACATGCCCGCTCCCATAGTGCTGGTAGCAGTAGCAGTGCAGCTGGTGCTGCGTTGTCAACACCAGGACACAGCAGGCCACGTGGACGTGGCCCTGGATGGTCTCAGTGGGGACACAGTTCCAGCGGACATGTGTCGTCGGACAGTAGCCACTCTGTACCTCCACCTGGTAGTGCCCATGCAACCCCAGGCAGGCACAGGTCATGTGGCCATGGACGGACACAGTGAGCTGTACAATCTGCACTGTACAATCTTGGGCTGTCAATTATACCCCGTGTAGGCATCACAAATGGCAGAACTGTGTACACACATACACGCACACAGCAACCACAACTGTAGGGCACCACAACATCCACATGCATTCTGCACAGACATGTCCAGTCAACTCACCGGCCCTTACACACACACATGATGTTATCCTTTGGTGCAGCCTATGTCCCTGGCAAACATATCATGTGCACATGATGAAGCCTGTGCCGCATCCCTGTCATCCACACCATTGGTGCAGGGTTACGCACAAATATTCTGATGCACAGGGTGAACAGCATAGTGAGAGGTGTATGTAATACCTGTGTATGCATAGTGAGGGATGTGTATGTTGCAGTGGTTGTGTGTGAATACTGAGTTGTGTATGTGACATAGGTTGTGTACTGTCGACATTCACCAGTCATACCATGTAGTGCAGGTGCAGCATGCATTGTGATGTGTTCATGGTATGTGTCTCGGTTACATCTGTAGCACCATTTTGGTTGTGATACCCTGGTTCCCTCCTATGGTGTACTTGCATGTGCCTACAGGTAGCAGTGTTTGCAGTCCCCCACGTGTAACTGTGGATTACACACAGGCACGTCTGGCAATATCAGCATGCTACATGTACCCTCAACCTGACTGTTGGACACACCAACATGACACAGATGTCCGCACATATACTGCACCTGACGCATGTGGTCGGTGCCACAGGCTACACTGGACAGAGATGTGACATACATAGCAGGACACATTACAGGTATGGTGTCATGGTGCAGGGGTTGTACACAGCGGCCTGGCCAATGATGATGTGAGGTGTCACTTGGTAGCTGGAGGCCACACTGTGCAGCAGTAGGACCCTGTAACAGTACGGGAACATGGCCGCATTCACGGGGTGTACACCACTATAATGCACACCCCATAGTGTGCAGCTGGGGACCCTTGCCTGTGTGGTCATCACCCTCACAATACTATGCACCCACACGACGTGTCACAGAGAAGGGACATGCACAGGTAGCCAGTATGGCTGTGACCTATGGCATCAACAGGGTTGTGCAATGCATCACCATTACGGGTTAGTCACCACGTGGGGCTAGTGATCATTTCCCACTGTATATTAGCATACACACTCACCCCAAGCACCAGACATACATACAGACACACACACACTGTGGTGACCACACATGTGTATACGGACAGCCGACGTGTGTGATGCACCTCACCGGCGAATGTCATGCTTCCCACACTGACGTATGTATGGATCTCTACAATGGTGTACAGGGATGTGTAGCAACTGGGACATATTCCCCGCGATATGTGGCATCCCTGGTCACACATTCGGACACACATGGCAGTGCTGGAATGATACACCTGCCATATGATGACACGTTTGATGGACATGCAGCGGTATTGATTGCATTATGTGTACCAACGCTATATCTGGCAAATGTGCTGCTATATGCACATGGGAGGTTGTAGGTGTTACAGTAGCCATGTGACATATAGTTGTTAACACCTGACCGCTATGTATGCATTATGTCAGCACCGTCATGTAACAGCGACATAGCGTACTGTTTGCACATGGCATGATAGGATGGTGTGTGACACAACTGTGAGCCACCCCCTGCACACATACATCTAGACGGGTGGTTCACCATGTTATGTACACACATCCCTCCATACGTACTGTTTGTATGTCACCGTATACAGATGTCAATGATGGGTCTGCATTGCGTCTGCATGTGGTAGGTAGGTGCAACTATGTTACGGACATCGGCCACTACACATGCATGTTTGTTGCATGCACAATACAGATGTCACATGTGTCTCCTGTTGCCATGTTTGTATGCATTGCTATTGTTGGACATGTGTGTTGACATACATAACACATGGACTGCGGTATGATATCACGGGTGTCACAGGCGACCAGTACAAGGGTATGTGTCCCGGTCAACACCGCTACCCCCTGTAGTGTGAGCATCAACAGACATGGGCCCACCTTCAATTTGCGTGTGTAGCATTGATTAGTCCAGTGTTATGCACGAGGTACATCAAAGGCTATGTATGTATGTGTTGTGTGTTGAGTCCATGCACACATCCACACAATCACATGTATGACATGCCCAGACGTGTGTTCCTTGGTGTACAGCAACAGTCAGGTGTCACAGCTGTGTAAGGGCCATGGTATGTCTTGAGCCGACCTGTTCATGTATACTGGTATCGTTGCAATGCATAACAGCTGTTGGATCCCTGTTGGTACGTGTGTACTCTGCACAGCTGGTGTACACCACTGTACAGCCCAGTGGTCATGTGTCACATGGTGTTGTGGGACCGTAAGGCTGTGTAGTGCTGCACCAACGACATGGTGCTGACTAGACAGCTACAGTGTACACTGCAGTGTGTACGTGTATGACCTGCACCTGTGACAGCTGTGATGGCAGCTGTGTGTGTACAGGTCACTGCATGTGTGACCGCCCTGTGCGTGAGAGCAGTTATACCTTACTGTGCCCTTCTGTGTGTACACTCCATCTGAATGCAAGATTCCCCTTTGCAACTGCTAAGTGTGTGAGCATGCCCAGTACGCCGGTGTGTAGATGGACACATAGTACATTCCACACTGCACCCTTCCGTGATTAGACTCCGTGTGCATGCAAGATGGCCTCTGCAACTGCTGTGTGAGCATGCCCAGTACGCCGTTGTGTAGATGGACACACAGTACATTCCACACTGCGTCCTTCCATGATTAGAGTCCGTGTGCATGCAAGATGGCCCTTTGCAAATGCTAAGTGTGTGAGCATGCCCAGTACGCCGTTGTGTAGATGGACACACAGTACATTCCACACAGCGCCCTTCCATGATTAGACTCCGTGTGCATGCAAGATGGCCCTTTGCAAATGCTGTGTGAGCATGCCCAGTACGCCGTTGTGTAGATGGACACACAGTACATTCCACACTGCGCCCTTCCGCGATTAGACTCCGTGTGCATGCAAGATGGCCCTTTGCAACTGCTAAGTGTGTGAGCATGCCCAGTACGCCATTGTGTAGATGGACACACAGTACATTCCAAATAGATGTGTGATACTAAGCATGTGGGCATGGCCATTGACATCCTGTATAGCCATGGTGGTCATCCAGGCACCAGATGTCCAATTTCAATGTCATGATGGATGCCTACATTGAACACACTGGTTGCTCTCTCGAAGGGTGTACTGTCTGTGGCGCATCCCGTATCTATTTAGTGTTGTTGTGCTCTGTAGATATTTAGTTGGCCCGATGACAGCACTGCCATGTTTGTGTACGTCTACCTTGGGACGGTAATATGCTTTCAGACCGCTCACTCTCTAAATATTCCCTATCGGCATCTTTGCCTTTGCGGATGATGTCACCCACCTAGAAGTATGCCTCTGGGAGTGCTGTGTTCTGTAATCTCAGTAGTGCATTCTGTAAATGCGTAATGCTGTAGTGTTTTAGAGTAGGTAGGTGTATGTTCAACTCCCGGCCCTTCCAAGTGTGTGTGTGTGTGTGTGTGTGTGTGTGTGTGTGTGTGTGTTTCCAGCTGCCTGGGAACACAGTAATGCTTTTAGATGCCTCACAACACATACATTCCCTATCAGCATCTTTGCCTTTGCGGATGATGTCACCCACCTAGAAGTATGCCTCTGGGAGTGCTGTGTTCAGTAATCTCAGTAGCGCGTTCTGTAAATGCGTAATGCTGTAGTGTGTTAGAGTAGGTAGGTGTATGTTCAACTCCCGGCCCTTCCAAGTGTGTGTGTGTGTGTGTGTGTGTGTGTGTGTGTGTGTGTTTCCAGCTGCCTGGGGACACGGTAATGCTTTTAGATGCCTCACAACACATACATTCCCTATCAGCGTCTTTGCCTTTGCGGATGATGTCACCCACCTAGAAGTATGCCTCTGGGAGTGCTGTGTTCCGTAATCTCGGTAGCGCGTTCTGTAAATGCATAATGCTGTAGTGTGTTAGAGTAGGTAGGTGTATATTCAACTCCCAGCCCTTCCAAGTGTGTGTGTGTGTGTGTGTGTGTGTATATCTATCTATATATCTATATATATATATCTATATATATATATATATATATATATATATATATATATATATATATATATATATCTTTGTAATATGTATGTGGATATTAGCACTATTGAATGTGCTGCATTGTCTGTACATGTTCACCTTGGATGTATCTGAATGTGCTATGGCTCTGTGATAGTGCACATACTGTGTGCTGTAGTGATCCTGGGTTATAGTTGTGTAGTGACCAGTTATTTTGTTGCTGGGTATTACCAGGGACATTGAAAACAATGATAGTACAGCACCTTTAAACGGTCATGTGCACATCTCAGCAGCAGTCAGCAGTGGTTATTACGTCGGAGGATGACTATGGCTCATATACCTATGTATTACATGGCAATACTATGCAAATCAGGTTAACATTACTGACACCCGTTTATCCACAGGTTGTGAGAAAAGCAACCAGGTACTCTCACCACGAAACTGTGTAGACAGGCAGTAAATCCAAAACGAACTGAAGCTCACAAAAAGTGTAGCGACAGTGCAATGAAGACAGAAGCAACAGCTTCGCTGGTTCAATAAGCAATAAACTTCAATTTGCAGTAAACCAAAAAGTCATTAAGTCAGGAACCATAGATCCACTTGGTAGAATAACAAGAGATCCAATGTATAAGAACAAAACGTTTATTGTGAGCGCTTTCGCGTGGTCACCACCACGCTTCTTCAGACAATACAGTTAAAACTCAAGCCATCTATTTATACTAATAGATCTAAAAAAGGCGCCAAAATAAAACAAGCAACTCAAGCAATCTATCAATTAGTGGGTTAGTGCAAACTTAAAAAACTTAAAAAGTTTTTTCCAAATATTACATTCATTTTATGAGAAACCTAAATACATCAATGATGCTGAAATGTTCGTGTAATGACCACTGGTCAATGTGCATTTTGGATTGTTTAAACTCTTTGAATTAATGTTATCGACGAGTGTTTTCATGAGCATTAAAAGTAGAATTAAGCTAAATAAAAATGGAATAAAGTAAGTTACCTGATATAAAAGGGGTAGCACATTTAATACATTCAAAATATTTAAGTTATTTAAGTATTTAAAAATATTAAGAATTATATGTGATTACAGAGCATAATCTGTGGCAGTAACTTGAATATGAAACTTACTGTATATATAGTGTAGTGTATTATATTACAGATTATTTTGTTGTAGAGTATATAACAATATATGAATAGATAAATAAATAGATATTCTTGCAAATAAATAAATAAATAGATAAACGTGGATGTAAAAATGACAAGGAATGAATAAATGGATAAATAAGTAGATAAATAGATAAGTAAATAAGTAAATAAATAAATAAATAAATAGGGGGACAAGTATTTATTTACTAAAAATGTAGGTCCCCAGCTTCTAAATCAAATAATATGTTTCTATTGTTAAATGAATCAATATATTTAGTCTTAATTTATTCATAAATATAGCTGTTTAATCACGATCAGTGGTCAAAAATTAAATTATTGATCGAATTTATGAATAAAAAGTAAATAAATAAATAACTGTTAAAAACATTTAGCCTGATATTAAAACCTAGATGAAATCAATATTGGATGTTAAACGATAAATCGGTAATTATGTAATTTTTTTTTTTTTTTTTTTAAACATATAAATATAAATAAATTACATCATATAGTTAAAAAGTGTGTGTGTTTCCAGCTGCCTGGGAACACAGTAATGCTTTTAGATGCCTCACAACACATACATTCCCTATCAGCATCTTTGCCTTTGCGGATGATGTCACCCACCTAGAAGTATGCCTCTGGGAGTGCTGTGTTCAGTAATCTCGTAGCGTTCTGTAAATGCGTAATGCTGTAGTGTGTTAGAGTAGGTAGGTGTATGTTCAACTCCCGGCCCTTCCAAGTGTGTGTGTGTGTGTGTGTGTGTGTGTGTGTGTGTGTGTGTGTGTGTGTGTGTGTTTCCAGCTGCCTGGGGACACGGTAATGCTTTTAGATGCCTCACAACACATACATTCCCTATCAGCGTCTTTGCCTTTGCGGATGATGTCACCCACCTAGAAGTATGCCTCTGGGAGTGCTGTGTTCCGTAATCTCGGTAGCGCGTTCTGTAAATGCATAATGCTGTAGTGTGTTAGAGTAGGTAGGTGTATATTCAACTCCCAGCCCTTCCAAGTGTGTGTGTGTGTGTGTGTGTGTGTGTGTGTGTGTGTGTATATCTATCTATATATATATATCTATATATATATATCTATATATATATATATATATATATATCTTTGTAATATGTATGTGGATATTAGCACTATTGAATGTGCTGCATTGTCTGTACATGTTCACCTTGGATGTATCTGAATGTGCTATGGCTCTGTGATAGTGCACATACTGTGTGCTGTAGTGATCCTGGGTTATAGTTGTGTAGTGACCAGTTATTTTGTTGCTGGGTATTACCAGGGACATTGAAAACAATGATAGTACAGCACCTTTAAACGGTCATGTGCACATCTCAGCAGCAGTCAGCAGTGGTTATTACGTTGGAGGATGACTATGGCTCATATACCTATGTATTACATGGCAATACTATGCAAATCAGGTTAACATTACTGACACCCGTTTATCCACAGGTTGTGATACAGATCCCATGTATGTATGTGCATACATTACCAGGTGCAGGACTGGACTATGGTTGAATGCATGGAGGGGTGTCCATGGCCAGGAATGGCGATCTGTACAGCCTGGCAGGTACAGTCTGTGACTGTCCCACAACCTTCAGTATATGGCTGACACATGCTGAAACAGTGTACATGCAGAGACACACATAAAACAAACAGCTAGGGATAACACATAACACACACACACATTGCATCAACATTGGGCCATACAAAACCTGTTGTCCCTCACACACACACAAATGCATACATGTTGATTGGCTGGTTCACTGACAGGCTCTGGAAAAGAAACTACATACCCTGTGCATATGATGACACCTGTGCCACCTCTTGTAATGTGTAACATTGATGCAGGTATGGACTAACATGATGCTGATGCACAGGGTGGCTTCGTAGCACTGTAATTATGTTACAATGTTGTTAACACAAAGTGTGATTTCCTTCTAGGTGTATGTAAGCAGGCATGATACATTCCAGCTATGATCATCAATGTAGTATAGTGTACAGCACTGTTAATTCTGAAGATGTATTATCCATCCATGTGCCATTTGACTGACGTGTGTAGTATTAGCAGCATGTGTTACAGAGTGTGCAGTACGTGTGAGATGTGTGTAGTACAGATTCACATGTATCTATATGTGAACATGGTGAGGGTGCACTGTCTGCATCTACATGTATAGTGGACACATTGGAATGGTGACATGCCCTGTATTTCACACTGTTAACACGTCATACTTTCTGTTGGTGGCCAGTATGCATTATACTACACATATTGTTGTACTTGTCTACACATGTGTGATTGCTATGGTTTTACACGGTGCTGTGGGTGATACTGTTACTATCTGTCATAGTTTTGCATTATGGTAGTAGACACGACCTCAACAGTCGGAATTACCAATTGTTATATGATATCTTCACAACTGTCCCACATGTAGGACACACAGTAGCATGTGGATCCTACATGTACTATACTATACCAGTTCGCACTGGTATTGACCGCCACACATTGCTGGGACCATTACTGTTTGACATGTAGCCATGTTAGTTACAAGCAAAGACAATAGGGATATTCCTGTCCACATCTGGGAATTCATACTGTGGCCTAGAATGCATTCTGCACATGACACATTGCTGGGACCATTACTGTTTGACATGTAGCCATGTTAGTTACAAGCAAAGACAATAGGGATATTCCTGTCCACATCTGGGAATTCATACTGTGGCCTAGAATGCATTCTGCACATGACACAGTTAGTCTACAAAAGTATCATACAGACAGATACGTGTTATCCAACCCATGCTGTACACCTATAAGGCTAAACAGAGTCAGTTATCCACATTTACTACACATACTTTACCAACAGTAACACATAGGTATTACACCCCAATATGTATAATGGGTAACAATGTGTACATATAGATATGTGCTATGTCATTTGTCATTTGATATTTGCATTTACAATGGTATTGTGAAGTACATCACTGTATCACATATGCAATGAGAGTTCTGCATGCATATCCTCCAAGGTGGTTGTACAACTATGATGAATGTCCATTATTGACATACTTTGCTGTGTTTGAACTGTTCTGCAGTATTACACATACATGAACAGTCACTCACACTATGTATATAAACTGTCATGTGTGTGTGTGTGTGACACAGATGACCTAGGCCACAGACAATTCTGATACATGTAGTTGACAAGTGCGGTAATGCTCCACCAGATGTTTCCAGGCACCAGAACTGTGACTTGGTGACACATACACATGCTAGAGTAAGGTTTCTGTATGTGCGTGTGCCTCATTATGGCATTCCTGTTCATGTGTGTGTGCATTTCTGATGTGTGTCATCAGCCACAGTTGAACTGCTCATCCGGCATCCCCCACTAGGTGACCATGAGGGTTGTCCCCATTGCCAAATGTTTTGTACAGCTGCGTCAGATGCCACATATCGGAAGCATTGCAGCTTCCAGGGCATCCAGCACACACATTCATTATTACGGGTTGGCCATCACACACAAACCGCCACTTCATGGAGGGGAAGCCCTTGTGGATGATGTAGGCCCTGCCACACTCACTGGCTGGTGCTTTGATACATATGTGCGTGCAGTGTATTGCACACAGTACTTAGGGTATTCCACTATTGTGTGGAAATGACACATATTGCTTCCCAATACCTTACAGGAATTGGGGATATATACATCATCACTGACATGCACTGACATGGCATTCATGACCTGGTGCAGTACCCTGGATGCTGATGTTTGTAAAATCCACATCATATCACCAGTTGATCTCTGAAAGGTACCTGTTGCTGGTATCCTTAGGGCAACACATACCTTGGTTTCCACTGGGATAGGTTTCCCTCTGTTGGGTCTGTGTGTGAGACATGGCCTGCACAGATCCACAATCTTCTGCAGGAGGTCTCTGTCCACTCTATAGCGCTCTACTATCTCCAGCTCTTGTAGCCCCTGGTAGTTTACCCTGTGCCTGCACACTCCTCTCCGTCTACTCACTGTGTGATGCTGAGCAGCATTCACATTGGCACAACCCTCCACATGTTGCATATGTTGACGTATAATAGCAATGGTAGCCCCTAACATTATCTTGTCTCAGTTAAGCTTTTGCAGTTTGCACTTCTCTTACTATACTACAGTGTTGCAGTGTGTCTGAGAATAACATGGTGGACTACTGTTTGTAGAGTTGTACGTGCTGTGCTGTGCTGGCCTACTGTACTGGCTGTGTAATATACTCAGTCTGATTGTTTCCACCTGCTAGCTGTGGTAGTTCTCCTTGGTTAACTTACTGCTATTTGTTTACCTTCCTTTTCACTGTTTGTGTCCACAATGAGCAGCGCCGCGCATAGGAGCACAGTGAAGTGCACATACGCTTCCACATGCGCACACAGGCTTATACATGCGTACAAACACTTACACTGGCTTACACAACATTACACGGGCTTCAACAATCTTGCAGTAGCTTACTCATTCTTCAAGTCGCTCACACAGGCTGACACACATGCACACATGCTTACTCGGGCTTACAGGCTTGCACGGGCGCAAACACACTTCACCAGGTTTGCAAGGAACTTCAGTGATATCCATGGCGTACACCGTCAGTTTACTGACTTTACCTAGGATAAATCATAACACGCCTCTTCCACTGATGAGTCACTGACAGCAGACATGTGACACACTGCTCCAATAAGATTACAGTGTTTTATACATACACACTCATGATGTCACCTATCTTCTACGCTGATAGTCTCCTTCACCTACTCTTACACTGTAGGGGCTTGGCCCATATGGCATGACAAATTGTGCTTCACTATCCTCAGCCTCAATTGCATAGGATTGCCTACTAATGCTTGGTTACATCTCTGAGTGTGCTTCCACACATAGCAACCACTACTCAGTAGCCATGTTGTCTTCAGCTTGCCATTCCCCTGCATGACGCAATAACTTTTAACTGACATTACAATTTGTATGTATAGTTTACATATTTGTCTTGTTTTGTATGCACAGCGTGTACTCGGAGATCGGGGGAGGACAACTAGAGTTTTATTAATTTCCAATGGGAATACATGCCACTGGCATTATATTTGGCCATTGGCATGCTTCTTCAACTAAACCATCCTTTATTTGCAGATGACATTGCTCCGTTTAGCTACTTGCAGAATGTTACTCGGTTAACATCCGTGTACATTTCTGCACATGCCTCTACTCTTGCACGGACAGCTTACTGTTTCATGTATCGCATATTGTATATCATTTGCATAGCTTTCACCTACAAATGGGGTAATTTGCATATCCTAACATTGTCCTTGCAACGTTCGTTTGAGGGGCTGTGTTACACGCCCCTACAGGATATTGCTGAATAGCTCGGCGGACATCTTGCCTTGCTCTACTCTTACTCTACTCGTACACCGACCTAAGCTTCCTGAATCCTGCCCTAAGCTTTGATGTGTGCTAATATATCTATTTGTGGAGTAGGCATGGCTGTAGGTATGTTTTGACCTGCTACGTCTGTCATTTATACAGAGCACCTCCCACTTTCATCATTTGTAGAGGTGACAGCCCTATAGGGACTATATGTACAGCTGTGACATTTGACAAGTCCACACATACCTGCGGTCAATACTAAACTGGCTACTTCAGCACTTTTCATACCTTCAGATTTGTCTTGTAGTGGTATAGTTGATGATACTGTTTCCTATAACATGTATCTGTTTCTGATACAAGATATGTCATTTTATTACACCACTACACACAATATATGGAGAAATCACAGGCCAGATGCCATTACATTCCTTTTGTAGGACACACCCGCCCAGAGTGTTGTGTTCCTCACAAAAGCCAACAGGTGCTAATCAAAACATATTCTGCTATCATCTACCTTATGTGTTCGCCGGTATTTGCACTTTCCGTCAGTGGCAGAACTCACATGCGAGTGTGGGAGACTGAAAACTGTATCAGGGACACTGCACAACACCCTGAGGGACACATTTATGTTGTTTCTATTAACCTTCCACATTGACTATCACATGGCATTAGTATTCATCCAGATTTGTCGAGGTACATGCTTTTGACTTATACATGTTTTGTCATTTGTCATCACGTCTTTCTTCACACCTGTCCACCTAATCGCACTAGTTCTGTACATTTATTTAGGTCAGGGTTACCTTCATACCTCTCAACTGTACACATTTTGGGTAAATGTCCCTAACTTACATGTCTGATTTTGTTCCTTTTTTAATAATATTGTGCAATGCCTTTCTGGTAATTTAGTGGGAAGTCATTTGGGACTGTGGGGTTAGACAATAATGACAGACATTTGTTATTTACAATTAATAACCCTCAAAACATTCATACTATTGACTGATCCATTATTCTATCCACGTTCTGACTTTGTAAGAGGAATATATGAGATATTCCCTATTTGTACTTATTTTAAAATGCCTTTGTCCAGATGTCTTATTCTGATCGAGAGGTATGGTTACCATCTTATTCGTATGCATGTACGTCCATGATAATCACTTACACGACACTAATATAACTCCCTACGTCTTCCCCCAATAGTTTACACGATATCCGGTAGATGGGTTCTTCATTTTAGGAAGTTACAGGCGCCTGCTATACCCACATAGGTATATTAATCACTCTCATGGGGCGGACCTCATAAATCTGTGCCAACCAACACCTACGCACCTAGGCCCATTATTGCATACCCATGATTCCCAGACCTGACACCCCTCCACAATAGTCATAACACATATTTAATGTGAGCGATAATAAATTATGATGACACTTCTAAGCACTATCCACTCTCCGCATGTCAGTACATATGTCTTACATTCTGTCAACCCATGTGTTATTACACTTGCACAAGCTACTGTTGCATGTACAGCTATATTGTAGTTGCGGATGACACTTTTTTGCAGCAATCATTACAGGGCTGTGCATTTATAAATTCACTATTTTTGGAGTCCTGCAAAGGACACCTATATCCATGTATAAAGAGTAGGACTTACAGATCTGGCACACTGATACTTTCCGGGCAGTAGTTTTGAGAGCAGCAGTGTATTTACCTTAATTGCATGTCTGTTATGTGTATCCATACTAGCTATGGTGTAACCTATTTATGTACATGTGTTATATCTACGAGGACATTTGTTTATATGTTTGTTAGGTATATATCAATTGATGTTGTATGTGTTTGAGTGTATGTATGTGTATATATATATATATATATATATATATATATATATATATATATATATATATATATATATATCTGTACATTCTTTATTTCATATAATTATTTAGTTTAAGTCTGTGGATATATATATCTATACACAAATGTATATATCCATATATAGACATTACGTGTAGAAACCAGCATTCATTTGCTATGCTGTGAGCGGATTACACACGCACAGGCGCACTTGCATTTCCTTATTGTGGGTTATGCGCAGGCGCACATGCATATCCTTATTGTGGGTTACATATGTTTACTAAGTCTTTGTGCTTATGTGGGCTTTATTACTTGTGACAGTACCAGTAAAATATCTCTAATCCGGTTAACGTACATATGCGAAACACACGTTCACCTTTACATATTTAAATGTCTGTACAGCACAGACGCATTCATTACACTTTAACATTATATGCGCTGTAGTCGTAGTTGAACCGGGACTGCTTTCACGTTGGCCGGATGCTGTAACCACTATACGTTTGGTGTTCTGACTCATTTATATGCATACCCATAGTACATAGCTACATTAACATATGCCTCACCGCTTCACTTATGACACAGGCATCCATTCTCCTGCTGGGAAAAATGCGGTACTACATGTTACACATTCTCTATTCCCTACTGCTCTGGACCCAAACTGCATATTTCATCACTGCAGGGATATTCAGAACCCCAAGGCTTATAGTCCTGACACATACAAGACTTTAATTGTCAGGGTGTTCATGTGGTGATCTGGGTTTAGGCTTGTCTGCCTGGTGAACGGAACTGCCCTGACCGTGTTCAAATGTCAGACAAAGCACATGGACAGGGTTTGTCCATTTTAAACATTTTATCTGTGTTTACAGACACAGGTGTTTGGGCACCTGTCAGCAGCTTATGATGTTGGCAATACATAATATGGGTGGGGGTGGTTACAATACATAATCCACGGTGAGTGGTGTTCCCATTCACATTTGACTATTTCCTGTATTCATTCTTACGAGGGTTATTATTTTGCACATGACTTAACTATGAATTAACT
>NC_056744.1:179864826-180039826 GCF_019279795.1 Protopterus annectens
CACGCACCGGGTTTTACAGGAAGAAAAAGGAAGTTAAACCAGGAAATAGCAGCTCTGTGCATATTTGAGCACTCTGTTTGTGCTGCACACACATGGGCTTAAACAGGGAGGCAATAGGAAGAGAAAACAGCAGTAGGAAGATAATCAAGGAGAACTAGCTTAGCTTCAGGTGAAATGTATCAGAATCAGCCAATTACACCGACAGCAGACCAGCACAGCCCAGAACACTACTATAAACTAAGCAAACACCTTCCCCTCTGTTTTTTCCACACTCTACACCACTGGTGTATACATGCTGGGAAATTTTAACAAGCAAACCTACAAAATGAGAAGGGATGCAGCAGGCAACATAGAACATCATGTGCAAGAGGTTGAGGGTGGTGAGGATGTGAATGCTGCCGAAAAACCCACAGTGAGGAGACAGAGAAGAGTGTACAGACCCAGGGTAACCTACCAGGTACTACATGAGCTGGAGATAGTGGAGCACTATAGGGTGGACAGAGACCTCCTACAGCAAATTGTTGAGCTGTGCCACCACACCTGAAACACCAAACTGGCCGCGGGGAACCCATCCCAGTGGATACCAAGGTATGTGTAGGCCTAGGTATACTAGCCACAGGTACCTCACAAAGCACAACTGGGGATATCATGGGGATCTCACAGGCATCAGCATCCAGAGTATTCCACCAATTACTGGATGCCATGGCAGCACATGCCAGTGAGCACATATATTTCCTCAACACACGTGAGGTGTTGACCAGCAATATGCATCTCTTCCATCAAATAGCAGAATACCCTATGGTAGTGGGATGTAAGTTGAAAAGGCACACACCGCCCTCCCCATAGCAGTATTATGACAAGCCTGCTGAGGTCATCCAATGTGAAATATACCTTTGGGAGAGCAGTAGCTCAGTAATCTCCATGGTGCGTCCCATAACTGGGTACTGCTGTAGTGATAAACTAGTTAGGTAGTAGTTCTCACCCCAGACTTGGCAATTGTGTGAGTGTGTGTTTGTGTGTGTGTCTGTCTGAATGTGTAGAGAGAAATGCTTTTTAGGCTACTCACACTCCATACAATTCATATACTCAACCTTGGCAAGGCTGCTGATGTCACTCACCTAGAAATACACCTCTGGGAAGGTTATAGCCCAGTTCTCTCCGTAGTGCATCTTGTAACTGCATACTGCTGTAGTGTGATAAAGTAGCTAGGTAGCTGTTCTGACCCCAGACCTGACAACTGTGTTTGTGTGTGAATGTGCATCTGACTGAGTAAAGAGCAATGTTTTTCGGCTACTCACACTTTGTACAAATCATATACTCAACTTTGGCAAGGCTGCTGATGTCACTTACCTAGAAATACACCTCTGGGAAAATCATAACCCAGTAATCTCCATAGCGCATCCTGTAACTGTGTACTGCTGTAGTGTGATAAAATAGTTAGGTTGGTGTTCTAACCCCACACCTGAAAACTCTGTTTGTGTGTGTCTGACTGAATCGAGAACAATGCTTTTTAGGCTACTCACACTCCATACAATTCATATACTAAACTTTGGCAAGGCTGCTGATGTCACCCACCTATAAATACACCTCTGTGAAGACTGGAGCTCAGTAATCTCTGTAGTGCGTATTGCTGTAGTGTGAATTGGAACTATGGTAGGGTTCCATCTCTACCCATGGCAGTCCTGAATGTTTTGTGTGTGTTCCAATGTCTGTGTATGAAGCAATGCATTATGGGCTACTCACTCGCAGTACATTTCAAATGCCCTACTTTGGCAATCCTGCTGATGTCATTCATTGTGAAATACAACATTGTAGAAAAAGCTCTGTAATAATCCCTGTGATGCGACCTATAACTGCTCCTTGCTGTAGTGTGATATAGGCCTTGGTCAGGTGTTCAATACCCACACATGTCAGTTGTGGGTATTTTGTGTGTCTCACTGTCTGTGTAGGGAGCAATGCATTTTAGGCTAGTTACTCACAGTATAGTTGAAATGCCCTTCTTTGATAATCCTGCTGATGTCATTCATTGTGAAAGGCACCTTTGGGGAAAAGCATCACTAGTAATCCATGTGGTGTGTTCTATAACAGCTCTATGCTGTAGTGTGCTATAGACCTCAGTCAGAGGTTTTATACCCACACATGTCAGTTGTGGATGTTTTGTGTGTGTCTCACTGTCTGTGTAGGGAGCAATGCATTTTAGACTGGTCATTCACAGTACAGTTGAAATGCCCTTCTTTGATAATCCTGCTGATGTCATTGATTGTGAAATACACCTTTAGGGAAGAAGTACTTCAGTAATGTCTGTGACGTGTACTGTAACTGTGTAGTACTGTAGTGTAATAAACTAGTTATGGAGGGGTTCAACTCCCAGACATGACAGGTGTGTGTGTGTGTGTGTTTGTAACTTACTTATTTCATTTATGGTGGCCCTACTATATATCACAATGTCAACCATACAGGGATAACAGATGTACATCAGCTGAGAGGCTGGGGTGCAAAGCCATTCCCATACATGTGACATCAAGGTCAGCCAATCACAGTTAACAGCCCCACTATTATCCAGAGCACACACTCAACCCATGTGTCATATGCACACACATGCCTAGGCAACAGCCAATATGTGGGTAGTATACTGCATATTGGCCACTGATAGTAACTATGCAGTGACAGAAGTGGGCTACAGAGGGCATGTCACCCTGCCCATCTTTCCAATATGCACGTACATGCAGACAGTGCACCTCCACCATGTTCCCCAGTGGACACCTGCACCACCTATGGTGCCTTCACATGTAACTCACAATGGACATACCCTGTATGGACAGATGACACTGACATCAGGGAATGCAGTTAGCATGCTATAGATGTAGGTGCAGGGTAAACCCACTGCCCATTACCAGTTCCTGCCACAGGTGGGCAAGACTGGCACATCTGATGATAATCTGTGTTCACAACATGGGACAGACACCCCAGGTACATGTCACTGTACATGCATGTGGGAGGTGTGCACATCCCAGACACCATCCATTTCATGGACTAAGAAACACATACATGGTAAGTGATCTACAGCATTGGCCACACACAATAGTCATCCAGGTGACTGGATGGGGGATGCAATACCCACCTGTGTGGGCAAATGCAGAAACTACAGACCTGAGCCACAATGCAGAGCATTGTCATGTGGCCTGATGCCAAGGTATACACATCACCAACCCTTGTACAACCTGCTGGCACAGTTGACCACCACACACCTGTGCAGAAATGCACCCATTCATGTCAGAACTGGCACCCTGTGTGTTTGTGTGTGTGTTGTATGTGCATATGTCCACATCCACACTCACTACAACCCCCCAGGGCATACTGAAGCATGCTGTCTGATGTCTGACACCTCCTCATACTCTTTGCCTATACAACCTCCATATGACCAGTGTGGTGCATGTGATACCTGCACATCGATGTGTTGTGGCAGTCCCGCTAGTGATGAGTTGCACTCCTGGCCCTGCCAAGTGTGTCAGTGTGTGTGTCCCTGTGTGAGTGTGCCTGTGTTGATGCTGGCACATGTTCATGCAGACAGGCATGTGTACCTCACCTACCATATATCTACCATATCTCTATTGCAGATGTCACTCACCATCACATATATGTTCCGAGTGCTCAAGCGCAGGTAATCCATGTGGCACATCCAATAACTGTATCAAACTGTGATAGCACTATATAGTTGTTGGGGGTTTGATACCCTGTGCTGGTAGATGTGTGACACAAACATGCTTCAGTTTTACTCTCCTACCCCTCCCTGACATGTATTTGCCTCTGTTTGCCTCCCCCACCCCCTCTCTGGTGGATGTGGAGCCCCACACCTGCTTTACTTAGGCAGCGGCATATGTAATTTAAGTGATGCTCATGATCAGCTGATGGCCTCTGCACAATTTGCAGCCCTCCCCTAGCTGATTGACTGTGGAACAACTGTGGTAACATTCCCATAGCCAAATGCATGGAAACACACTCCAATACCTAGGAACATCATGGTGGTGTTGGCCCTTTTCAGTCACTATGAGCAGGAACTAGATCTGCTGTTTGGCAAATAGCATCTCAGATGATTTGGGGATTTACCTCTAACAACATACACTGTGGAAAGGTGGCAGTGAACAGGAGCGAGATGTGCCTGACCTGACTACAGACTGTAAGTGCTGCTATACTGTATTTGGAGTAATGGTTTAACAGTGTTTGTATGTATATGCCTATCATACATGTTGCAATAACTGCCATGTCAGTTCCATGTATATGAGTAATCCCCATCTGCAGGGTCATCTGCAGACTGGGCAGTGTTGTGCCTTTAGTTTCATGTGCTAGCCACAGTGCGTCTATCTGTGGAATGCAGAAGGTAGTGTGATGATTGCAGTCTGTAGATGGTGAAGGCCGTGACAGTTACTGACTTCATATCCCTCACAGGACATATATTGCAACAAACCCCGTTACAATGGTAAATGTATGAGGTTATCACAGCAACATGTCTATACTGACCCTGTGTATGTGCTGTCAGTCACACCTCTGCCAACCTTTGTACATATGTCATGCATGAAGTGGTGCATATGTTCTGTACACCATAAATAGTGTCATCATATCTGATAACAAGCCAGTGATATATCAGATTGCTACACATGTCATGTACAGTAGGGGTTATATATCATGACATAACCTGGATATTTTGTGGATGTTGGTACAGTACTGAGGTCTGTGTAGTGATGGTGAATGTCGGCAGTGTGTGTATTGTTAATATGTACATTAGCCTGTGTACAGACTGTGGTAGATGTCATTGTTCTAGCTCCCCTTCTATCTAATGTTACATGCTGCCCCACTGTATGGTACCATTTTGCCATACATGTTTGTAGGGCCATACACACACATGTCCCATGCCACAGACAGCCATCAGACCAAACTGTGTAGCAGCCCAGTAGGGTCATTCTGTGAGTGGCACATATGAGGATGGAGTAGAACAGATAGCCTATATACTGTAATAACATGCTAGCTTACCATATGTGGCTGTGGCTGTGTTCACATTGGTTGTGGTTATGCACTTTCACACAGATGTATCTTACCCTGTGCTGTGACATGGCTGCTATATATGCAGGTACATGTGCAGTCCCCCATACGAGATGTAGGCCAGTGTTCAGCCAGTCTGCCTGTAGCCTGCAGAGTGCATTGTTACATGCCTAGTAGCCTAGTGTACTTAACCAGTGAGATGTCATGTGCTGATACTTGCCAGATGTATTGCTGCCGGGCCACCCGTAAAAGTCATGTATGTTGGACAGAGCAGTGGGATGCTGTACAGATGTATGTCAATATCTAGTGGGTAGTATGTGTCCATGGCACCCCTGTACCAGCAGTCATTATGTGTTGGGCCAGACAGGAGTGTGTAAATCCAAAACCTATGGTTCCAAATGTATACCAGTCATTATGTGTTATACCCATCTACATGGCTGTCTACTTGCATATTGTCAGGCCTGGTACACATGTTGTGCACTAAGGGATTATGTGTAAACCTCTGGACTGTACAGGGTGTGTCTGAAGTTCCACATATATTGGCCAATATCTCTGCTGCACTCCACAGGGGCATTACATGCTAGCGGCGGTACTTTACAATGATTCCCTTAGGATGTCTGTCAGTAGCCAATGGCACACATGTTATAAACAGATGTCAACTTCCACACACACCATGTCTGTGAAGACAGTCCCAATGACAGTAGCAATAGTCAAGTAATATACCTGCTATACATACCAGATATCCCCTTGCACTGCGACTTTGGGACTATAGGGCCTGGGTAAGACTACACTCCAAGTCCAGGACATATGGTGGAAATATATGTACATATACTTATCCAGATAGCCATATATATATATATATATATATATATATATATATATATATATATATAATTACACATGTGCACTACTTCCAATTACCACTGTCATGGCAACCACCCACTATAAATCCCTACAACATGTGGGTGTGGTCCCTTTACATTTCCTGTGTGATTCCCCATAGTGCCTTTTTTAGGCAAGGCTCAAAAGTCAAACCCACCTCCATAGACAGCACAAGGTACAAGAAACTAAGAGTAATGCTGCTGAACGCCAGAAGTCTTAACCTCAAGATGCACACACTTGAAGCTCTCCTCAGTATGTAGAACATCGATATCTGTGCAGTGACAGAAACCTGGTTCAAGGCTCCAGAGAGCACCCCAGCACTACCAGGTTATACCTCATATCATGCTTTTCGGCCCCAATACCCAGACCGAACCAGAAAAGGAGGGGGAGTTTCCATATTTATCAAGGATATCCACACCTCCAGGTTAGTGGCATTGCATGAAGTATCGGAGACCATCCATGTGCAACTAACTGCTTTTCAGTTTATAGCATCCTACAGACCACCCTCTCAAAGTCAGGAATCCCACTCGGCTTTCCTGAAAACATTGGAGTACATGAAGATCTCTCCGAACACCATTATATTGGGTGACTTCAACTACCCAAACATAGACTTGGAGCACTACTCAAGCCCCAGCACCTTAGCCCAAAGGTTCCTGGAAATTATAAACTCAAATGCTATGGAACAACTAGTCACCACTCCCACAAGAGGGGATAACATACTAGACCTGATCACCACCAACATGGGGAATCTATGCTCCATACCAGAAGTATATCCTTCATTGGTAAGATCAGACCATACATTAATTTCACTGGATATCCACATCCCGACCCCACCCCCAGCCCAGAAAACCACAGTGAAAAACTTCTCAAAAGCGAACCTCTCCTTCTCAAAACCGAAGTGAAATCTTTCAAGGCCCCAGGGCCAGTGGAAACTATGGCCCAAACTGCAGAATCCTATATAAACGCATTCTACAGACATCTCCAGGAATGCATGGATCAAGCTATCCCAAACAAAACCAAGACCCAATCATCCAAAGGCAGGCGTCCAGTCTGGTGGACCCCAGCCATAAATAGACTGTACAACAGAAGGAGGAAGATACTACATGATAGAGCAAAATCCCTAATAGGGAAGGCATCTCTGATCAGTACTAGAAAAAAATTACGATCCCTCATAAAATCCTTCAAGGCCAGCTTTGAGAGAAAAATTGCACAGGACACTAAAGACAATCATAGGGCTTTTTTCAGTTATGTTAGGAACCTGGGATGCAACTCCCAGACTTGTTCTGAGTTGATTCTAAATGACAAAAAATACACTGAACCCACAGACATCGCCAATATCCTGGCAGACAGGTTCAGTGCAAACTTCTCCAACCCCTCCCCCCCAAAAGAGCAAGTGTCTATCCCGGCAGGGGGCTGCCTCCCAAACATCTCTGATGCTCAGGTGAAGGCTGCCCTTTCCAAAGCAAAAAACACTGCTTTCATGGGACCAGATGGCGTCCCGGGTTGTGTCCTACATGACGCCAAGAAGAACTAATCCCTCAAATAAAACAGCTGTACAATCTCAGCCTCACTAAAGGATATGTGCCCACAGAATGGCGTACAGCAGCAGTGGTCCCACTCCACAAAGGTGGAGCCTCCACGGACCCTGGAAACTATCGCCCCATAAGCCTGACTAGCTTAGTCTGCAAGGCTATGGAGAGGATCATCATGGAGCTCATAAACAAAGACATCGGGGACCTACAGACACTAGATCCTAACCAATTCGGCTTCGTCAAGGGCAGATCCTGCCTTTTGAACCTGGTTGACTTCTTTGAAACAGTCACCAAAGCCATAGATGAAGGGAAGATAGTCCACACAGCCTATCTAGACCTAGCAAAGGCATTTGACACAATACCCCACGCGGGCATCATAGATAAGCTATCCAGCTTAAATATAAACCCCTATGTCACAAGATGGGTCGCAAACTGGGTCAAAGACAGAACCCACAGAGTGAGAGTTTCTGGAGCCATGTCAGACTCGAAACCAGTCACAAGTGGTGTCCCACAACGTTCTGTCCTGGGACCGCTCTTGTTTGGCATATACTTTTCCGAGGTACAGGCCAACGTGGGAGGACTATGGCTCACCAAGTTCGCAGATGACTGCAAACTGGGCGCCATAATCGACTCTCCAGCTGACACAAACATCCTTCAAAAAGGTCTCACAGAGATGGATAACTGGTGCCAGAGCCATGGTCTAAAGCTAAATGCCAAAAAGTGTATAGTCATACCCTTTGGCAAAAACAATGTGCCCACAAACTACCACATAGGTGGTAAACCATTAAGTACAGAGAAAGTAATTAGGGATCTGGGGACCCAAGTTGATAGCAATCTCTCCTTTGACAACCACATTGCCAAAGTGGTTAGAAAGACCTTCTACATGGCCCACCTCATCATGAAAGGATTCACATCTAGATCAAGAGAGGTAATCATGCCCCTTTATTCATCCCTCATCAGGCCCATCATAGAATACAATTCCCCTTTTGGGATGTACCTTACCCGACACCTGCAGCAATTAGAAAGACCCCAAAAGTACCTCACCAAGAGGATCAAGGGACTCAAACAGATGCCATATGCTGCTCGGTAAAAAAAACTCCAGCTCTATTCAGTTGCATACCGCCTACTTCGAGGCGATCTATGCCTGACATATAAAGCTATGTCCAATCCAGAATTAATGGACATGCTCCACCTCAGTAAATCTAAATCCCTTAGAGCCACACGCTTGAGGGACTTGAACCTCAGCACAGAAATAAATAGGACTTGCTGGAAGGACAGATTCATAACCCAGAGGCTCCCTTCGCTCTGGAATAGAATTCCAATTCATGTTAGGCAGAGCACCTCATTGAATCTCTTCAAGAAGAATCTTGATGAGTGGATGGGGGATCGTAGGTTTGTTCCGGGGATTACTTCCGTGTCACTATTAGACAGAGGCACACTAAACTAAACTGTAAAAAGGGCACAGTATACTCAAATCAAGGGGTGGCGTAAGCCAAACAAAATCGGGCTAGGCTTATAATTGCCCCAGGGCAGATAGCCTAGTATGAACCTATGAACCTGTGAACCTATGATGGACATCCTTCCTGTGTGTGGGCATCAGTATTACAGACAGCATGTAGCAATACCTCTTACAGGAAAACTTGCACACTCAGAGTGGCCACAAATCTGTAGAAGGATCAGGAACTACAGACAGACTGTGACTAGAGTTGTGTTATGCTTTACATAGTACTGGGTGTATGTCGGTGTGTACATACTAGTGTACCTTGGAATGCAGTCTGTCTGCATAGCTCACTACTGTGGGCCTAACCTCTTACTGGACAGAGGTATGCCTATAATGTGTTGTCCATCCACCACACAGGTCCTGTGTCAGATATTACACTGGTAGTGTGTGTGTTGCATGCTATCAGTACAAGGCTACATCCATTTCTGTGTCTAACCTCAATTCCCTGACTAAGGGTATGTTGTAGACTATCCTGTAACATCAGCACCTTGCTTAGTGTATGGCAACAGTGTTCCAAATATGTGCCTGTGTTCCAGCCTCTGTCCTCCATCTACATCCCAAGCTTTGCACATATGTCATGCTGTTGAAGGTTGTTCTGTAGTGGGCTGTGAGTATATGACACTGTCATTGTTGCCTTTACTCCACTGCTGTTGTATTCCCCACACATACAGTGTTGCTGGGTCCATATATGTGTGGGCATCACCTACACAATACATGTGTGCCCTTATGCACTCCAGAGGCCAGTGTATGCAACAGTGGTATATGGGCCTGTATTACTGAGTGTAGGTGGGGAGCACCATAAATGATCTAGGCTGCTACAAAATGTGGGGGTATCAGGGGTGAGCTGCCACAAGGTATCTGGATGTACAGTGCCGTATACTTCACCTATACTGACATTACCTTCATGAATTGGGGTACTACAAGCCTACTGCCTCCTGCCATACAGACTGTTCTGTTTGTTGGTGTGCTCATGATGGTGTCAGTTATGCCTTGTTATGTACCAGTTACAAACCATTTGATCACAAAACATCTTTACCTCCTACTGAGTTTGTACAGAATGTAGAAAGAGGCTGCTGAACTACACACCTGCAGTACATACTGTTGATTGTGTGGTATCCTGTGGCCCTGTCTGTCTTCACTATTGTACAATTTGAAGGGCTTGGCCAGGACAGCAACAGTTGTGAACCTTTCCAGACTACTGTATTACTGTAACTGTTCAACAGTTGCAGTACTGTTTATATGGTTGTCAGTATCTGAACAGCTATATGACATGGCATATAGAACTGTTATAGTACACAATGAAAGGATTCCCTTTTCTGCAAACCTGTGTGTGGTGTCTTCCCTATGACCTTTCTATAGGTATATGTTGCAGGCAACGATTGGCATTTGTATTTGTGGCCCATACAGTGTCCAGTTGTTCAGGTGTTAACTGTAGGCATAGTGGTTTTTCCATATTATGTGCACCTTTTACATATGTATCTTACTGTACATATATCTGCGTGTGTATGTGTAGTCACATGTATATATATATATATATATATATATATATATATATATATATATATATGTATATCTGTATCTGCATATCTGTGTCTTTGTATCTGTATCCTGGGGACGTTGATAGCTTCCACATATTTCATGTCCTATGGGAGACAGACTGTACTTGGTAGTGTATTGCAGGGCGCACATGTTTGGCTGTGGGGGGATGCCTATTCGTACCAGATGTATAGTGTGTGGGTCCTCTCAACCCTATTAATGGTGCATGTCGACATATGTGTATTTGTTAAACTGCCATTTCTATCTACATATGTATGGCCATATATAGCTATATAGATATATGTATCTGCTAACATGTATATAACTATGTCCGTATATACCTACATAGATATATGTCTGTGTACACATATGTAATGTGCTGTGTATTTGTAGACATATAGGTGTAGACACATATATGTGTCGATGTAGGCATATGCATGTATATATGTGCATAATATATTGATATATATGCATATAGTTTTAGAAATCAATATTATATATATATATATATATATATATATATATATATATATATATATATATATATATATATATATATATATATATATATATATATATATATATATAATATAGACATATATCTGCATATCTAGATATGTTGTATCTGTTTAGATAATATATTTACACACGCATACAATTAGATATTGGTATACATTCTCTGCACTGTTGCATGACTGGACTGGATGATATGTTTCTGAAAACATCAACTCTCTTTGTATCTGTCATGGCTTAGTGGTAAATCACTTTGTCTAAAGTGTGCAGGATCCTTGCAAGAGTTGTTTATTTTGTTGCTGGGCAGAACACAGCCCATTGGATACACAGTGATTTAGGTACTTTAAAGCAGTTGTATGCAGGTTTGCGCAGAGCTAAACAATGGCTACACAGGTTAAGCAATTCAGCAGCTGAGTATAAGAAACTGTAACCAGACTTTAGCAGTGCTTACCTCCACGCAAACCCACACAAACCCACTTACAACTGCTTAAAGTGCTTTAATCACTCTGTATCCATCGACCCTTGTTCTGCCTAGCAACAAAATAAACAACCTCTGCTGGGCTCGAACCCAGGACCATGCATACCATAGTCAAAGTGATTTACCTGTAAGTCATCTCAGATATACATAACCGTGCTGTATTCACAAACATATCATCCAGCACAGTCATTCAACAGTACAGAGAATGTATTCTAACATGTAGATGTATCTGTGTGTAAAAATATATTAATGTCTAAACAGATACAGCATATCGATATATATATATATATATATATATATATATATATATATATATATATATATATATATTTATATATACACACACATATATGTAAGCAGATATTTATATCTATTTAGGTATATATGGACATACATCTGTAGATAACGTGGGAACATAGCGGGAACATATATGTTCACATGCACCATTAATGGGGTTGACAGGCACAAAGAACATACATCATGCATGAATAGGTATCCCCCCACAGCCAAACATGTCTGCCCTGCAAAGCACTACCAACTGTTGCAGATCCAGTAACCAGGACCTTACACAACAAGGGCACAAGATGTTAACAGTACTCCATCTCACCTGTATGATATCAGGCTGGTATCAGTAACATATCATGTAGTACAGTCAGGCTCATAATGACTCCCATTTTGCAGTCATCTGTTACCTTTGTTAGCCAGAGTCCCGTACTGTTGGCCTGTACTTCAGAGATGTATTCGCCAAGCAACAGTGGTCCCAGGACTGAACCCTGAGGTACTCCACTTGTCACTTGTCTGGGGATGGATTTGGAGTCAGTTACACCTACAGTTTGGGTTCTGTCAGTAAGCCATGTGGTAAACCATGGAGTGGCATAAGGATGTGTGGCTGGATTAGTATGTTACTCTATGTTTCCAGACTGGGGGATGGTGTTGAAGGGCTTGGCAAGGTCCACATAGGCTTTGTGGACTGCCTTACCCTCTTCAATAGCTATGCAGACTGAGTCAAAGCCATCAATCAGAGACAACACTGGCCCTCCATGAGCCCAATCATTGTGGGGTCCAGTGTTTGATGGTTGCCAATGTCTGCTTTCAGAACTTCCCTGATAATGCATTCCATGGCCATGCAGATCAGGCTTGTCAGACTGATGTGACGGTAGTTCCAGGGATCCAAGTTGGATCACCCCTTGTGGAGTGGGATAACTGCAGCTGTGCACCACTCAGTGGGCACCAGGCTTGATGTGAGGCTATGATTACACATGACAGTTAGGTCAGTTGCCATTTCATTGTGTAGTTCATGCAGTACACAGCCCAGAATGTCATCTGGTCCCATGGATGTTTTATTCTTAGCTGTGGATAGTGCGGTTTCTGCCTATGTGGCTGTGATTACTGGGCAATGGAACTCTTTTCGTATTGACATGGGCCCTTTTGGGGGTGAGAGGGGGTGAATGTGGCACTAAATCAATCCGCCAGGATATTGGCACAATCCGTGGGAGCAGTCTATGTAATGCCATTCTGTTGTAGCTCAGAGCACTTCTGAGCATTGCCAGTTAGATTCTGGACATAACTATAGAATGCTGTGTGGTTGTCTGTGGAATCTGTGGTGATATTAGTTACATAACCAGCATTGGAGGATTCCATGAGGGATTTCATTATCTTACTGGAGCTGGTAAGGGAGTTGTTTGCATCCTTGGATCATCCTTTTCTCTTCAGCAGTGTCTACCTTCTGTTGTATACTCTGTTAATGACAGGAGACCACCATACTGGCTTGCTTATTTGGGAGGTGAGCGTCGTGGTTCTATGTGGGATGTCAGGAATCATGCACAAGTGCATGTGCTCATACAGTGCCGTAGTGCAGGATTCATCAGTAGATCTGTCAGCTCCTGTCTCCATGGTTGTCACAAACATTGTCACATCTGCCTTGAGTAGCATGAAGTTGGCTTTGGAGAGTTATTTTACGGACAGCTGCATATACATTACTTTCACATGTTCAGTTTGATTACTTTGGTGATACCTCAGTCTCACATACTGTTGTGATGGCTTAGTGGTTAGTTACTGTAACTATAATGTATAGGGTCCTGGGTTTATGACCTGCAAAGGCAGGTTATTTTGGTCTGGCCAGAACAGCGGTTAATGCATACAGACTAATTATGGCAATTTAGGTTAGTCACACTCAATACAATTCAAATGCCCTACTTTGGCAATTCTGCTGATGTCAATCACTGTGAAGTACACCTTTGGGGAAAGAGTACTCCAGCATTCTCTGTGGTGTGTGTTCTAACAGCTTAGTCCTGTAGTGTGATATAGGACTCTGGTAGGGGTTCTAGTCTCACACATGGGAGTTGTGGATGATTTTGTGTCTGTTCCTATGCCTGTGTAGGGAGCAATGCTTGTTTGGCTAGTCACACTCACTACAATTCAATTGCCCTAGTTTGGCAATCCTGCTGATGTCACTCACTGTGAAATACACCTTTGGGAAAAAAATGCTCCAGTAATCTCTGTGGCGCATTCTATAATTGCATAGTGCTGTAGTGTAAAAAATAGTTAAGTAGAAGTGCTAATCCCAGATATGACAGGTGTGTGTGTCTTAATGTGTCAGTGTTTGCCAATCGTGTCCTGTGTGGAGGTGACTGTGAATGTGCAACAACTGGCCTCAATGTTAAGTGGGTTTTATAATATCTTATATGGTTCCCCTAGCATAAATTACAATATCCACCGTGCAGGGATAACAAATGTGATATCAGTACATAGTCAGTCAGGGGTACGATACCCTTGACTGGTAGGTGTGTGACACAAACATGCTTACCTTTTACTCTCCCAACCCACCCTGACTTATCTTTTCCTCTGTCTGCCTCTCTCACTCCCTCTCTGGTGGATGTGGAGACTTACACCTGCTTTGTTTAGGCAATGGTATGTGTATTGTCACTGATGCTCATGGTCAGCTGATGGCCTCTGCATGGCTTACAGCCCTCCTCTAGCTGATTGCATGTGGATCAGCTGTGGTAACATTCCCATAGCCAAATGCATGGAAACACACTCCAATATCTAGGAACATCATGTTGGTGTTGGGCCTTTTCATTCACTGTGAGCAGGAACTAGATCTTTTGTTTGGCAAACAGCATCATAGATGGATTGGGGACTTACCTTTGACAACATACACTGTGGAAACGAGCTAAATCACATGAGAGGGATGTGTCTGTCTTGACTACAGACTGTAAGTGCAGCTATACTGCAGTTGGGGTAATATTGGTTTAACAGAGTGTGTGTGGATATAGCTGTCCTACATGTTTTAATACTTGTCATGTCAGTGCTTTGTTTAAGAGGAATCCCCATCTGTAGGGTCATCTGCAGACTGGGCAGTGTGTGGTGCCTTGTGTTCCTTGTGTTACCCACAGAGCACGTATCTCTTGACTGAAGAAGGTAGTGTGAAGATTGCAGTCAGCAGATGGTGACAGCTGGGAGAGTTACTGACGTCATATCCCTTATAGGACATATGTTGCATCAAACCCTGTTATGGCAGGTAATGTATGAGGTTATCACAGCGACATGTCGATATTGGCCCTGTGTTCGTGCCTCCAGCCATAACTCTGTCAACCTTTGTACATATGTCATGCAGTAGGGGGTGCATATGTTCTGTACACCATATTCACTGACATCATATCTGATAACAAGCCAGTGAGATATCAGACTGCTATACATGTTATGTATAGTAGGGGATATATTTGAGGACATAGCTTGGGCATTCTGTGGTTGTGTGTACAGTACTAAGGTATGTGTAAGCCTGGTAATTGTCAACAGTGTGTGTATAGTGCATATGTACCTTGGCCTGTGTAGAGACTGTGGGAGATGTCATTGTTCTTGGTCCTGTTCTATCTGATGTTACACGATGCTCCACTGCATGTCACCCTATCAGCTTACATGTTTGTAGGGGCAGACACACACATGTCCCAAACCACAGATAGCCATCGGACCACACTGTGTAGTGGCTGAGTATATGTAGGGTTGTTGTGTGAGTGACCCATATGAGGATGGTGTACATCAAATAGTCCATATACTGTAATAGTACACTAGCTTATCATATGTGGCTGTGTTCACATTGGTTGTGGTTATGCACTTTCACACAGGTGTCCGTTACTCTGTGATGTGACATGCCTGTAGAGCCTGCTATCTATGCAGGTACATGTTTATTCCCACAGAGGAGATGTAGCCCAGTGTTGCTACAGCCTGCACTGTGCTTTGTTACATGACTAGCAGCTTACTGTACTTATCCAGTGAGATGTCATATCCAGATACTTGCCAGATGTACTACTGCCTGGCCACCATAACAGTTATGTATGTCAAACAAAGCAGTGGGATGCTGTTCAGATGTATGTCACTAACTAGTGGACAGTATGTGGC
Organism: Protopterus annectens; assembly: GCF_019279795.1. Lineage (NCBI taxonomy): Eukaryota > Metazoa > Chordata > Ceratodontiformes > Protopteridae > Protopterus > Protopterus annectens. The sequence continues at coordinate 179,880,704 of NC_056744.1, forward strand.
CATGGCACCTCTGTACCAGCGGTTGTTATGTGTCAGGACAGACAGGGGTGTATGAATGCATAACCTATGGGGGCAAATGTATACCAGTATGTACATGTTATGCCCATCTACATGACTGTTAACATCCACATTGACAGGCCTGGTCCACATGTCTTGCATGAAGGGGTTCTGTGTATACCCCTGGACTGACACGAGTGTGTCAGACTGTCCACATATATAGGCCATATCACAGCTGTAGTCCACAGGGGCATCCCTGTCCTAGCAGTGGTACTGTACTATGCTAACCTTAGGATGTCTATAAGTAGCCAATGGCTCACATGTTTACAGCAGGTGTGGCCTCCCACACACACCATTTCTGTGAAGACAATCCCTATTACAGTAGCAATAGTCTACAAATATACCTGCACTACATGCATGACATCCCCTTGCACTGACAGGTTGGGACTATTGGGGCTGAGGTAGGGCTCCACTCCATGTGCAGGAAATATGGTGAACATATATGTATAAATAAGTATACATATATCCATATAGATATGTACACATATACATATCTTGCTTAATGTATGACAACAGTTTCACACATATGTGCCTGTGTTCCAGCCTCTGTCCTCCACCTACATACCAGGCTTTGCACATATGACATGCTGTCAGGAGTTGTTATGTAGTGGGCTGTGTGTATGTCATGCTGTCATTCCTGCCATCACTCCACTACTGTAGTGCTCCCAACACATACTGGGGAGTTGGGGTCATATATGTGTGGGTTTCACCTACACAATACATGTGTGCCCTAATGCACTCCAGAGGCCAGTGTATGTAACAGTGGTATATGGCCCAGTATTAGTGAGTGTAGGGGGGGTGCACCATGACTAACCTAGGCTGTTACAACATGTGTGGGTATCTGGGATAAGCTGCCTTAAGGTATCTGGATGTACTTTACCATACAATCCACCTTGGGTAAATGCAGGCCTACTGCCTCCTGCCATATGGGATGTTCTGTTTGTCAGTGTGATTGTGATGGTGTCAAGTATGCCTTGTTATGCCACAGATACGTCCCATGGTATCAACTGGAGTCTGTACCCCCTAGAGATTGTGTACAGAGTGTAGATAGAGGCTGCTGACCTATATATCTGCATTACGTACTGTTGATTGTCTGGTATGCTGTGGCCCAGTTTGTCATTACTAATGTACTACTTGAAAGCCTTGGCCTGGACAGCAACATATGTTGACCTTTCCAGACTACTGTCATAGTATAACTGTTTCACAGTTGCATTACACTGTGCATATGGATGTCAGTGTCTAAACAGCTAAATGACATGGCATATACAACTATCATAGTACACAAATAAAGCTTTCACATTCATTTATGCACACCTGTGTGTGGTTTTATACCATTTTATATCTCTGTGGGTATATGTTGCAGGCTATGAATGTCATTCATATGGGTGGCTCATACAGTTTCCAGTTGGTAAGGTGGTGACTGTAGGAATACTGGCTGCTCTGTATTGTGCGCACGTACTACATATGTATATTACTGTACAAATCTCTGTGTGTCTATGTGCAGTTTTATATATATATATATATATATTTATATATATATATATATATATATATATATATATATATATATGTGTGTATATGCATATATATATATATATATATATATATATATATATATATATATATATATATATCTTTATCTGCATATATGTGTCTGTGTATGTGTATCCTAGGGATGGCCATGCCGTGGCTGTCCTGGTTATGGGAACTGCACCACTTGGTACTGTATTACAGGGAGGTTGCGCTTGTCTGGGGGGTATACCTATTCGTACCAGACATAGTTTGTGTGGGGCCTCTCAGCCCCATTAACATTGCATGAGGACTTATAGGTTTTGTTACCCCCCCATTATCTACAGATGTAAGTCCGTATAAATCTGCTGGCATATATATATTACCTGCCATATATATTTAGACATGTAGATGTGGACATTTTTATCTATAGATGTAGGCATTTGCGTGTGTATATGTTCATACGTATTGATATTGTTTATATATATATATATATATATATATATATATATATATATATATATATATATATTCATATATCAATATGTTGTAACCATTTAGCCATTAATATATTTACTCGCACACATACATCTACATGTTGGAATACATTCTCTGTGCTGTTGAATGACTGGGCTGGATGATATGTTTATAAATACATCAAGGGTAGGTATATCTGAGATGGCTTAGTGGTAAATCCCTTTCACGATGGTGTGCAGGGTCCTGGGTTTGTTCTTAGCAGAGGCTGCTTAATTTTTTTTGCTAGGCAGACAAACGCCATTGGATACAGTGTGAGTTGTAAGCGGGATTGCACAGGGGTAAGAACTGCCTACACAGGTTAAGCAATTTAGAAGCTTACTGAGTGTAGGACACTGTAACCGGAAATTAGTAGTGTTTACCTCCGCGCAAACTTGCGCACTTGGCCTTAAACTCACTTACTAGTGCTGACATATGCTTACTACTGTTTCTTGCTGCTTAACCTAACTACTGCTTTATGTATAATGATACTGACACCTCACATGTGCATTTCCTGCAGTACTCCAGATTATATATATATATATATATATATATATATATATATATATATATATGTTATTCCATGGGTTATGCAACATACATATTACTCATAACGTGCTTTGCCATCAGAAATGGTATGTCTCAGTTACCTTCCTGTCCCCCCCTCCTTTCTCGCTTACATCCATGGGGCAGTCCCATTAGAATGGGTCCATCCAACCCCAGCACTCCTCGGCCCATAATGTCTTACCCATCATTCCCTCTACCCTCTCCATCCTCCACATCAATCATCCTTCCTACAGGCTCCATTTGAATCTCACATCACCACTACACATTGCCCACTCTCCACTTCTCGGGACCCATCATGTAAGTTGTCTCACCCATGGGTCTTCAGGGTTCCCACACATTCAGTCCGCGAACATACGTATCCTTCTTTGCTGACCTGTGAGGCATGGTATGTTACCCCAAGGACTCTTTTTAGCAGAATTTTTGGGGTTGTACCACTAGGGACGAACATGCGTTTGTTTAAGATTAGAGTTTGCAGGTTGACACTGTTTCTCCCACTGTTAGTATCCTGCCAGTAGTCTGGGTAGCAGTGCTGTGCAACACTTAGCGGTGCTTAATATTCGATTTGCATGATATTTGTCTTTTGGCATTGATGTCTTCTTCATTACATGTTATATATGTGTCTTGTATCCTTGATTCATGTGTACGTATGGTGTATGTGTCCTGGGAACTTCAACTCTTTATTGTAATAACACCTCACATCTGGCATTACTGCAGTACTTCAATTCACATATTATTGTTCTGTGGCAGGCTATACAACATCACACTGCACATAGGTTCATTTCACATGCTCAGTTTGATTTTTCATATGGTGAGGATTTGTTTGCTGACACCTCACTGTTATGTATTGCTATGATGGCTTAGTGGTTAACTACTGTAACTGTAGTGTAGAGGGTCCTGGGTTCGAGCCTTGCAGAGGCTGTTTATTTTGTTGCTGGGCAGTACATGCGCTGTTGGGTACAGAGTGATTAAGGCACTTTAAAGCAGTTGTAAGCGGGTTTGCATGGGTTTGCGCAGAGGTAAGCACTGTTAACCTCTGCTTACAGTTTCTTACACTCAGTTAGCTTCTACATTGCTTAATCTGTGTGGCCAGTGCTTACCCCATGCAAACACACTTAAAAATGCTTACTACTGCTTCTATAGGCTTATTACTGGCTATTTGTGCTTAAACCTGCTTACTAGTGCCTTATTCATTATGACACTGACACTTCACATGTGCATTTAATGCAGTAGTCCAGGTCACATTTACATTTTATTATGTAGGTTATACAGTGAAAAGATGTAATAATATGTTCATATACAGATTTTACATGGAAAATTATATGTGTTGCAGTGGGACATGAGCTGGGAATACCTGTTCGTTAGGCAGATGCTCTAACCACTACACTATTGCTGTGCTGCTTCATTTGCATATATATTCCTTGTTATCCTCTTCAGCCTTTTCAGCTGCTTTACCCTTAGCTGAGCGATGGGCAAACCCACGCACCTATGGTTAGCTGTACTCTGGGTTTTAAAAAAAAAATACTACTAGGGTTTCTTTGCTTTATTTAAGTGTACTGTTGCTGTTGAACACATGGGGACTGTTGGTGGGGATATGCGGACACTAATGAGCAGTCTCACTCTTTATTTACACATTCTTCTGTTCTACTTTGCAGTGGTGTGTTTATTCTGAGAGCTCTGCTCTCAGACATGCCCCCTGCCCTCGTCCACAGTCCGTGTAGCATTAGGAGTTTAGGCAGAGCACCTTCATTAATATGCATGGCACGCTGCCGTCCTCCTCTTAAACTGCCACTTCCATGCAGGACTAGATTAGTTTTGCACGGAAGATTAGTAAATCCGGGGGGTAATCTTTAAGAAGCAGTTGTACAAACTATCATGATATGAAAAATATAAACATATATTAAATTTGATTCAAATTCAGCAGTAGATCACTTAGCAGGTGATGAAAATTTTGAAAGATAGTGAGAAAATTTATTGTGATCAAAGTTAAAAATGCGAGTAAGCAGGAATAGTTTTATAAATATATTAATAAACTTTATATAATGCAATACTAAACATTAAATGTTACCCCACTCATTTTATAAGACTGGTCAAGCATTCTTCAATCAGAAGCAAACAAAAGCTGACTGAATGCTCATTTGAGTGACTCACATACTGTTGAATTTAGTTTTATATAATGTAGGTAAGCATGCGTGTGCAGGAAAATTACTGTTTGAATGAATAAGTAGTGGTTGTGATGATGTGCATGACTGTGTTATAGCAGTTGTTAATATGCAAGTGTCTGTGTGTTAGATTTAGATAAAGGGTTAGGTAAGGCTTGGTTAGTGTTAGTATTGTGCACATTTTGAGTTGTTTGTGTTCTCTGTCATTTTGTTTTGTGCTGTGTAAATGATAGGGATAGGGTTTTTAGTAATGAAATTTGTACAGTTGCAGTTAGGGGAGGGGTTACGGTTAGGATTGCTGTTAGGGTTAGAAACATGAGTAAGATGGTGGAGGTGGACAAAGCCCCCCACACTTCTTATTGATGCATACTAACCATAACTATAACCCTGGATCATTCTCTGTAGCTAAGGGGTGAGCAGTGACTTCAAGTGGAGAAGTTTAAATATCTGGTGCTTTGTGCAATAACAGGTAGATGAAACAAGGAGCATGAGCCTTGAATACATGTAACAGTGGCAGTGTTGCAGTTGTATGAGAGTGAGGTGCTCATTGAATGCATGTAACAGTGGCAGTGTTGCAGGTGTTGTAGGATACTGAGGTGCTCATTGAATGCATGTAACAGTGGCAGTGTTGCAGTTGTTGTAGGAGAGGGAGGTGCTCATTGAATGCATGTAACAGTGGCAGTGATGCAGGTGCTGTATGAGAATGAGGTGCTCATTGAATGCATGTAACAGTGGCAGTATTGCAGGTGTTGTAGGAGAGTGAGGTGCTCATTGAATGCATGTAACAGTGGCAGTGATGCATGTGTTGTATGAGAGTGTGGTGCTCATTGAATGCATGTAACAGTGGCAGTGTTGCAGGTTGTGTATGAGAGTGAGGTGCTCATTGAATGCATGTAATAGTGGTAGTGTTGCAGGTGCTGTATGAGAGTGAGGTGCTCATTGAATGCATGTAACAGTGGCAGTGTTGCAGGTGTTGCAACAGATGCTCAAGTGAAAACTGAGTCATATGATGGAAGTCTCAGTTTGCTCAACAGTGTAAGTGTCTGCCATCACCTATGGTCATGAGCTTTGAGTCATGGCAAAAACAGTGCCATCATGAATACAGGCACCAGAAAATATTTCCTTTTTCAGGGTAGGGCTTCCTCTGCATGAGCAACTTAAAAGCCTGCTAATCCTCGAGGAACTCAGAGTAGAGCTGCTGCCCCCCCCCCCCAGACAGAAATACGCTAGATGACATGGTTTGTATGTTTAGTATGGATGCCATCTGTGTTCCTTCCTCAGAAGGTATACTGGGCATTGTCCAGTTGCAGGAAGGTCAGGTCAGAATTAGGATATATTGGACAGATTATGTCTCCCTTGAAAGCATCCAGGGATTTCACAGGATCAGATGTAAATTTTAGTCACTGATAGAGAAGTCTGGTCTGCCTTGCTAAACTTGCTATGACTGTGATCCTCATTAGGACAAGTGGTTTAAAAAATGACTGGGTAAATAGTGTGATGGATGCTTATTGATGACTGATAGATGGATGGTAGGATGGATGGATGGATGGATGGATCAATGGACTGATGAAAACACATTCTGGTTATGGAATGTTACCCTCAAATAATTGGCTGCTTTGAGGCTGACTTTGGAAAAGTTACATGTTGCTACTCACTAGAAAGGCAAAGAAATGAACAATTCAGCACACCTATTAACTTTATTAGAAACTCTGAAATATCAAGGGGGAGTGAGTCTCTTTGTGACTGTGTCTATGTCTATGTCTGTGTCTATATATGAATGCATATGTGTGGGTATTTGTGTGTGTGTGTGTGTGTGTGTGTGTGTGTGTGTGTGTGTGTGTGTGTGTGTATGTGTGAGCACGTGTCATGTGCATACACATTAAGTGTACTATATGAATTTTCTGTTCAATTATAATACAGGTTTTATCTTTTAAATGTGAAATACTTCCTTCAACAACAATTATATATCCAACACTAACTTTCAAAACCTGAGGTACTATTTTACATCAAAATTATGCAAAAAATGTATTCCAAAGATAAAACAAATACTAAACAGTTTAACAGACAGCTCATTTTCCAAGTACAACAATGTCAATAACAGACTTTCAGGAGTGGGTGAGCACAATGCCTGTAGTGTGAGGTGTACGACACCCCAGAGTGGTCCATTATTTCCCTGTAATACCCATTTTGTTAAACATTACTGCTTGCATACTGCTTCCTGTTACACCTGTCAGTTATAGCTTTTGAGACATCAAGAAGGTCATACACAAAAGTGTGAGAAATTATGAATAAAACTTCAAATGTATATAAGTGAGAACCACCTGAGAAAGATATACTGCATTATATCACAAAATAAAATAAATCTCATCTCAGACAGTGATATTTCTAGACAATTTCTTCACATCACCAGGTTACAATACCAATATAATAAAACAGAGTGAGTATCCTTAAAATATGCACTGCTTTATCATGTGCAAATTTTATTTAGTTTAAAATACAGTTAACACTCAGCTTGCTATGTTGTTGTTATGAAAACATCTGCAACACAAGCATCTCACTGCATACATTACACACATCTAAATGCCTTGTTAATACACTATGTGTAAGGATGTTAACTGATCATTACCACAGTGAGAAAGGGAGGGGATATACTCAGAATTTTCTATTTCTGCATCTTATCTTCTTAAAAGAAAAAAAACATGACATATGCGCAACGTTAAAAAAATTGGTATAAATGAAGTGCATTATTTCTAAATGCATCATCAAGCAGCCAGGCTACCGAAATATACTGAAACCCTTACTTCTTCAGTATCCACCTCAGCAGAGTTGGATCGCAGACTTAATGTGCACTCAGAAAAAAGCTATTACTGGCAGGCAATCAAATGGTAAATGTGATTACACCAGGATCTTAGCTACAATCAAGTGCAGATTTACGACATCACCCAAATTCTAAGCAGCAGCATATAGAGCTTCTCTTGTCTTCTTATGTCTTTTTAATATCCCATGTTATTCTGGGTAGAATCAACATTATTTAACAGAAAAGCTAACCCAGCTTCCCATTTTTATTTCAGATGATGGTCGCTGATCGCTTCCACTTCCTTCATTAGCTTCAAATCATCAGCCAAGTTATAAGAATTTTAAGTTAAGTATTAAGTTATAAGAATTTGCAGCTTCCTTAGTCCTTAAGCCATATTTAACATATTAAAAATTAAAATGCACTACACAGCTGAAGACTCCAGGCAAAATTAATTCATATGAAATGTACACTCCATCATCTCTGGTTTGAAAACTAAGAATAAAAGCACTACAGCAAAAACTGGATATTAATGTTATGATGACAATATATATATAACAAATCTGAATAAAGCTAACCTGAATAAAACTTAACATTTAATCCTATGGTTTAACCAGAACTTCTTTACTTCCCAAATGGGAAGCATTCACCTGGCAATACCTCTATAGGGCATTTTATACTCCTAAGTGGACTGTGAATTTCAGAATGGACTATTTAATTGCTATCAGTTTATTGCACCAGCAGAGAAGGACTGTCTATACATTATTACTTTTCCCCACTGGTGGCTTGAGATCAGCTGGGAATTTGTATGTGCAGTATTGCAACTCTGCTGACTGTCTCACTGAGTTTTAAGAAACCAGTATTTATGTGTTTTTTTTTTTTTTTTTTTTTTTGTTTTTTTCATTTGTTATTGTCATATGGATTACTTGTTTGTCCACAGACTGGAAGATCCATCAAGACAGAGTCTATTTATAATGTAGATTGGTGGGGAAAAGCCCCGGGCACAGAAGATTTTCAACATAGTCATAACATAAATAAAATTTTCTTCAGACAAGTGCATGGATATGCACATAAAAACAATATTGAAGTAAAAGCATGGCACATATCAACGAATGGTGAGTAATAGTTGAAGAAATTCACATATTTAGTATTTATACATTGACAACAGTTTCTTTTGCAAAGAGGTACCATGCAATTATCTGACATCATGAAGATTCATCACTTGAATCACTAGCAGCCTGAAAATGATAATCAGATGTTGGTTCATGCACATAGACAGAACATAGTGTTATTGGAATATATACAACAACAAGAAATATACTGCACATAATACAACAATTACAGTTCAGAAAAAAATGAACTCAATAACCAATTGCCATGGTACAGAGGGATGATGGTTGGAGTGTAGTCCAGGTAATGCGTATTTTGATTAGTGGTTTCAGTCCCTTAGGAGTAGGCTAAGGGGGAGAGGAGTGAATCAATATTTTCCAGCAAATCAATCATGTGTGGAGGGATGTAGGGAGTGGAGTTTCTGCTATAGCCAGTCGTAGCATCTGCGAGTGTAGCTTAGCTGTAGAGTGAATGCATACTAGCAGGTATCCACTATCTTACCAAAACTGATGTCACTGCATGTTGACTATGAGAAAAGGACTGAGGGTGGGGAATAACAAAAAAAAACTGAAACTGCCCAAGAATGACAGCTCATTTCATCTGGATATTTGACCCAAATGGAAATGTGCCTATGGCTAGCCATTAGGGGATCAAATGAATCAAATGGTTGAGTTAGGGATTTGGTGGTCTGGATGAAAGCAAAAAAAAAAATGAAGACCAATTCACACTTATAGGAACCCATGAGTGCTTTGGAATTAAATGGCTATAATGAGCAATAAATATAAGGCATCCTTTACAACCCAATTCAAGGTCCAAATTCAAGTTCGGAAAAGAGGAGGTTACTGAACTGTACACCATTTTGGTTTAAGATGTTAAATATATTTGAATATACTGTTACATTTTACTTCTTCAACTATGTAACATATATGTAAGCTACAACTTTTGTTTTGTTACAGGTTTCTAGCTGAAAATGTGCCCTTGGTTTCAGCCTGTCTACTTTATTTAATTAAATAGATAAGATATTCAGAATGGTCAGCATTGCATAATAAAATTATATCTCGGGCATAATACCCCTGCCTAACACAATAATGATACCAGTAGAGCCAGTGTGACCAATTTATTTAATATACAACAACAGGAAAACAGAGCATACCAGCATTTCATAAACAGTACAACACTGTGTTTCATCAATTAGGGCACTGTTACACCACTTACCACTACATTAAACAATAAAGTCAAACCTTCTACTCTAATATGTACCTAAGCCATTCCACTACGAAAGGGAGAATAGAGTGGTCTCCTCCCAAGACACCTCAAAAACTGCTCACAAGCCTGTCTTCTTGGGCTGTTTCCTGTTTTTGCCATATTTAGACTAACTCAAGCATTGCTTGAAACAAAATTGTCAAATTCATATTAAAAAAATCAAGCCCCACATCACTCACATGTATGCCATCTGTTCTGAACCATACAGGGTCCCTATCTGCAAAATCCTAATGAGGAACAACCCTGATATCTCAAGACAAAGCCACACAACAAAAGTTGTACATAGACCTACCACAACTGCAAACCAAACATATAAAAACACAAAGACATACTCGGAGGCTCTAATAATAAACTTACCAAAACAACAGAGGCTCCCAAAGCAGACATCCAAAAATCCACCACCTCAAAACAAAACACATGCAACACATACTTCAATAAATCAGTGTGTCAACCAATCACAGCCCTTAAGGCCAAACACCATGCCTGATACACTAGTAATAGGTGACTCTATAGTCAGACACACTGATGTCCCACTCACCAGGCTGAACAAGGAGAGGGTGACTGTGAGCTGTCTATCGGGAGCTAGGATCCGCCACATAACACACGCACTCAAGTCACTCCAAAGCAAGTACAAATATGACTACGTCATTGTCCATGCTGGTGTGAATGACCTTAGATGTACCTCCCTGGACTACATGAAAAGAGACATAGAGGAGCCCGATTATGTAGCCCAGGCTGGTATGACCCTGACCCTGAGCAGCATCTTGCCCTCACCAAGAATGATACCACAATACAAAGACAAGATGATCAGCTTTAATAATTGGCTCAAGTACTGGTGTCATTCTAAGGGGATCCAATGTCTGTCTGCCTGGGATGACATGTTGGACAAGCCACGCTGCTTCGCAAGGGATGGCTTACACCTGTCGCCACTGGGCTTCCGGATATTGGCTAAGGCTCTTGCCACCCCCATAGTGCCTTTTTTAGGCAAGGCTCAAAAGACAAACCCACATCCTTAGAAAACAAAAATGGAAAAAAACTAAGGGTAATGCTGCTCAACGCCAGAAGTCTAAATCTCAAGATGCAGGCACTCGATGCACTCCTCAGCATGGAGAACACCGACGTCTGTGCAGTAACTGAAACCTGGTTCAAGGCTCCTGAGAGCACCCCAGTGCTACCAGGCTATACCTCGTATCATGCTTTTCGGCCCCAAAACCCGGGCCGAACCACAAAGGGGGGGGAGTGTCCATATTCATCAAGGACACCCACACCTCCAGGTTAGTAGCAACACATGAAGCATCAGAGACCATACAGGTGCAACTAACCATAGGCAAAAATGCTATACATCTGGTAGCATGTTACAGACCACCCTCCCAATGTCAGGAACCCCACTCAACCTTCCTGAAGACTTTGGAGGATATGAATGTATCACAAAATACCATCATACTGGGAGACTTCAACTACCCAAACATAGATTGGGTACATTATTCTAGCCCTAATACCCTAGCCCAAAGGTTCCTGGAATTCATAAATTTAAATGCACTGGAACAACTAGTCACCTCTCCCACTAGGGGAGATAATATACTAGACCTGATCATCACAAACATGGGGACAAAATGCTCCACACCGGAGTGAGATCTGACCACAAACTAATCACCCTGGATATACATATCCCACCTCCACCCCCAGCACAAAAGACCACAGTGAAAAACTTCTCAAAAGCAGACTTCACTCTTCTTAAGACTGAGATGATATCCTTTAAGCCCACTGTGCCAGTGGATACCACATCCCACAATGCCAAATCCTTCACAAATGCTTTCTATGGACATCTCCAAGAATGCATGGATCATGCAATCCCAAATAAATCCAAGTGCCTCTCCACCTCAGTGCAAATTTCTCCCCTCCCTCACCCCCAAAAGAAGAAATACTTATCCCAGCTGAATGTAATCTCCCTGTCATCTCAGATGTCCAAGTGAGAACCGCCCTAAACAAAGCTAAAAACACAGCATCAATGGGACCTGACGGTATCCCGGGTTGCGTGTTACGTGAACTCCAAGAGGAGCTAAACCCACACATAAAAATGCTATTTAACCTTAGCCTTACTTCAGGATATGTACCTGAACACTGGCGTACAGCAACAGTGGTCCCACTCCACAAAGGGGGTACCTCTACAGACCCTGGGAACTACCGCCCCATAAGCTTAACCAGCCTGGTCTGCAAAGCTATGGAAAGAATCATTATGGAACTCATAAACAGAGACATAGGGGACCTACAGAAACTTGACCCCACCCAGTTCAGCTTTGTAAAGGGCAGATCCTGCCTTTTGAACCTGTCTGACTTTTTCAAAACAGTCACTAGAGCCATTGATGAGGGAAAAGCAGTCCATACAGCCTACCTGGACTTGGCTAAGGCCTTCGACACAATACCCCACTCAGGCATCATAGATAAGCTCAACAGCTTAAATGTAAACCCTTATGTCACTAGATGGGTTGCAAACTGGCTAAAGGACAGAACCCATAAAGTTAAAATCGCTGGAGCAATGTCAGACTCAAAGCCAGTCACAAGTGGTGTCCCACAGGGATCTGTCCTGGGACCCCTCTTGTTCGGCATTTATTTCTCAGATGTTAAAGCAAACATGGGAGTGTTGTGGCTGACAAAGTTCGCAGATGACTGCAAACTAGGTGCCATAGTCGATACAACAGTGGACACATACATCCTACAAAAAGGCTTCACAGAAACGGACAACTGGTGCCGGAGTCACGGCCTTAAACTAAATGCCAAAAAATGTATAGTCATCCCCTTTGGGAAAAACAAAGTACCCACAAATTATCACATAGACAGCAACCCACTGAGTACAGAAAAAGTAATCAGAGACCTAGGGACCCAAGTCGACAGCGACCTCTCATTTGACACCCACGTTGCCAAAGTGGTTAGAAAAACATTCTACCTTGCACACCTCATCATGAAGGGATTCACATCCAGATCCTGGGATGTCATTGTACCCCTATACTCCTCCCTCATCAGACCCATGATTGAGTACAATGCCCCATTTGGTATGTACCTCACCCGGCATTTGCAACAGCTGGAGAGACCACAAAAGTACCTCACCAAGAGGATCAAGGGTCTCCAACATATGTCTTATTCTGCCAGACTAAGGAAACTTCAGCTCTATTCAGTAGCATACCGCCTGCTCAGAGGTGATCTCTGCCTGACGTACAAGGCCATGTCCAATCAGGATCTGATGGACATGTTCCACCTCAAAAAATCCAAATCCATCAGGACCACGAGAGCTAAAGACTTAAACCTCGGCACAAGTATGAATAGGACATGCTGGAGGGATAGATTCATAACCCAGAGGCTTCCCATGCTTTGGAAAAAGATCCCAGTTTGTATTAGGCAGAGCCCCTCACTGACTCTCTTCAAGAGAAATCTTGATGAGTGGATGGGAGATCATAAGTTTACCCCAGGGGTCACATCTGTGTCACTGCTAGACAGGGGCAAAGTAAACTAATTCTATTATATAAGGGGACCTTCATTGTGTCACTACTAGACAGAGGCACAGTATTCTAATTTTATTCTGTACATTTTTGTACCATTTCATGGGGTGGCAATAGCCACATCACTATGGCTAGACTTACAAATGCCCCAGTGCAGATAGCCTAGTACTATACTATGAAACTATGAAACTATGCTACCCTGTGATTAACAAAACATTGGGCTAGCTCTGTGCTCTTAAAACACCAAGCATGCCTCCAAACCAATCTAGGTATTATCTCTGACCAAAGAAACATAACCCTGGGATATTGCAGTTTTAAGGTTAACAACCCCCTTGGTATCAATAGTCTCATCTTAGGTACAACACCCATGTCATTGCCCCCTAAGTGTATCAACATTAACTTCACATCACTATCTGTAAACGTAATGTCTTAATCTTACCAGCCAACCACTACTGATGTATTCCTCTAAGACCACTCAAAATCCCTTCCCATTTTGATGATCAGGTCTGAAAATGTTGTCATGAAGTCATACTGTAGACTGCTTTGCTACCCAGTAAACAACAGCATGTCCAATAATTAACATTATTATTATTATTATTATTATTATTAACAACATCCGACACCAGTCATCAGTGGAGTACTCCAGGGTTCTGTGCTGGGATCTCTCCTGTTTGGTATATACTTTCCTGAAGTATAAGCATGTACTAGTGATCTCTGGTTGACAAAGTCTGCAGATGACTGCAAGCTAGGAGCAGTCAATGAATCCCAGACAAATAACTAGTACCAAAGTCATGGACTGAAACTAAATGCCAAGAATACATTATTGTAACTTTTGGGAAGTCATCTAACCCAGGGAACTTCCACATTAACAATACACCCTAAGAGTTTACACAGTTGTTTGGGATATGGGAACCTATGCTGACAGTGATATGACTTTTGACCAACATGTATCCATTGTTGTAAGAAGATCCTTCTGTATTGCACAACTTATAAATAAAGGAATTGTGTGTAGATTGAGGGATGTCATTGTCTCCCCACCTTACTCAGCCCTCATTAACCCAATCATTGAATATTATGTCCCTTTAGGCGTATATATGTCCAGACATATGCAACAACTGGAACACCCTCAGAGATATCCTTCTAAAAGAATACATGGTCTAAACAACATGTCCTAGAAGGACTGACTCAAAGCCTTGTCACTATACTCTGTATCCCATAGACTGCTAAGATGTGACCTGTGTCTAGCATACAAGGCATCCTCTGACATATTACTGATGAATTTACTGCACATCAGCAAGTCAAACAGCATCAGAAGTACTTGGTCTAGGGATCTAAATCTCTTCTTCAACATCAGCAGAATCATTTGGAGAGACAAGTATATCTCACAGCGGATACTACTACTCTGGAACAGACTACCCATCCATATAAAGCAAAGTTCATCCCTGTCCATATTCAAGTACAATTTAGATTTATGGATGGAAAACAGGAAATTTACCCCAGGACTGTCCCCTGTACTACTAATGGAAAGCGGCAGTTCCTAAATGCTTTATCCCATGCATGGGTCCCCTTAAATTATCTATGATATGATCTCAGTTATTCTCATTAAGGGCTAATATGTAATTATTGAACATGGGTTGGGTAAGGCCAATCCATAACCAAATGGGATAGGTTATTTTGAATACAAAAATGGAAATTGGCTAGGCTTAAAATGACCCACAAGGGCCACTTACCTATGAACCTATGATCAACCTTGCAAAATAATCAAAATAAACAATGAAACACAAAACAAATGCATGTGACATGCACTAAAATGCATCAAAAACCTATCTTCCAGCCCTTTTTAGCACTTTACTTGCCCTACCTTCTGCAGCCATGTCTGATGTCCTCCCTATCTGAAATGAATGCATTTAAAAATGCTCATGCCTAATATCTTGATACATCAGAACTTTGCATATAACTTGAACAAACTGACCAGCTGACATTGCCTTACCCTTAGAATCCTGAAAAAGCAAACTATTTTCACCTGAGTGATACACACTTGATCATAACAAAGCCCACCTTACTGGACACAAAAAATTCCCCAAATTTGTTTGTAAAACCACTTGCTGTCCTTTCCCACTCTGATCCACCTTTGATCTGTATAGCTAAATTACAACTGCTGATTGTATAATGCAAACATCCTTCCAAAATAAGCTACCTAGCAACTTGCTGACCCTAAAAGCCCCAAAGTATATAAAAACATGGAATACTGACCACACCACACATTCTGTATGACTGTAAACAGCCACTTGAAAACTGGTCAAAAGCAATGTTAAAAGCAAACTGCCTAATGGAAGTTTCCTGTCAAAACTCTCATTCTTTCAACATCCACACATCTAAAAAACAAAAGAATCAGCACCTTAAAAAAATAACTTGGATGGTGCAAGTTTTTTCACGGAATACACAGAAGTTCCTTTTAAAATTTTTCACTTTTGACCTCTAAAAAGGTCTTCATCACAGTGACCTATAACCACACATCTGTCGCCATAAATACTCTATTAACAGTCGTGATGTAACACTAATTTACACTGTTTGCACTAAAAGTCTACTATTTCTTTTTAAAACCCTGGATACACAAAAGCATTAAGAAAAATCTACAGTTTCATTACTTTAAATTCTAACACTTTCAGAGACATAGGCCGGGATTCAGTAATCCTCCGTGTAAGACTAAATAAGTCTTACATGGAAACTAAGAGTATGACGTCAGCGTGCCATGCATATTCATGAGGGTGCGCTAACTCAACTCTAAGGCTAACACGGAGCATGCACGAGTGCAGGGGGCATGTCAGATTGCCGAGCAGTCCAAATATCCATGCCCTGCAAGTGCCTAAATCTGCAAATGTCACCAGACATGAGCGAGTCCGCTCAAATGTGTATATCCCCAACACTACACTCCCCCACATTCTAACCCCCTGTACAAATATAATAAAATGCAAAACTTTTTTTTTTTTTTATTCCCGATATAGCTGCCCATATTTGCACGTGTGTGCGTGGGTTTGCCCATTGCTTAGCTACAGTTAGCAGTTTAGACTTCAAAGAGAATAATAAACTACTTATATGCAAATTAAGCCAAATAGCAACAGCGTAGTGGTAGAGCCTTCGCACAAAGAGGAGGCATTCCCAGTTCGAGTCCCACCACTCCCCTTTCCATTTTCTGCAGGAAATCTGTGCATAAAAATAATTCCTGAAATTTTAGTAAAATGCATTGACATGGCCTAAGTAGTTGTGAACAATATTTTATATATATATAAGAAGGTTAAATGGTCATGCATACTGATGAATGCATAAGTAACGTATCTTAACCAATGTGAAGCACTGCTAAGCAACGTTTACCAGTATTAAGCACATTTAAGAATAATTGCTCATAGCTTAGCACTGCTTTAACTAGGGCAATGGCTTTGCGCGGAGCTGCGCATCGTGCCAACTAGCGCAAACAAAGCATGTTTGTGCGAAGCTGTGCACTGCGCTAACTAGTGCAATTTGGGCAATGTCGGGCAACATCGAGCAACGTAGAGCAACGTTGGGCAAAGCTGAGCAAAGTCGGCTAAACACAGACACACCTCCTAGCCGGTCAGGCCAGTAGTTACATAAAAAGAAATGATAGGCCTCGAACCCAGGATACTGTGTACTATAATCACAGTACTGAACCACTAAGCTATGAAAGCTTTTGCTGTTCATGCACTGTCAACATACATATACATATTAATCAAAGTTTACTCAGTGCTAAGCAGGTGTGTACTCAGCTGAGAATTTTCAAATCTGGCCAATCACAAATAAGTGCTGGAAATGAGGCATATTTAAGCTCCATAAGCAGGAATACTTGCCATAACTGGTTGTAGCTCCCATCTGCAGGCAGCATAGCTGGTGTTGGAGAGGGCTCTCACTTTCAAGCTCAACGGTGGGGCATTGAGGAGTCAAAAGTGATGGTTTGGCTCCTTGTCCATAATCATGACACCAGACTCCTGCAGGGCCAGTTCCAGAGCACTGAATATAAAGCGGAAGCCTGGAACCATCTCGCACATGATCTCACCAGTGCCACAGGTGTCCCTCGGACTGGTGAGCAAGTCAGACACCACTACACAGACCTGAAGAGATGCAAGCAGGACCAGTTGAACCAGTGGATACAGGAGGCCTGTGGATGCACAATGCCCCACTACTGAGTAGGTAGCCATGGAATGGAGTATGTAAGAATTGCTATTGTAGTTGATATTATGGATAGGTATATGTCTCAATATCACCTCATTTACTTCACAGCTGCAGGTGTCTGTGCTGCAAATCAGCAAGCCTATGCAGATAGGCTGCTAAGGCTGCGCCACCAGGCAGTTTAGTAATTATTCTGCATGTATTGTTATATAAAATAAGTGAGAGAGCCTGAAAAAAAGTGTTGTAGCCCAATAATAAAGGTATAATAAGTCCTGAATAATATCTCTGCATGTACTGTTATATAAAAAAAGTGAGAGAGCCTGAAAAAGAGTGTTGTAACCCATTAATAAAGGTATAAGTCCTGAATAATTTCTCTGCATGTACTGTTATATAAAATAAGTGAGAGAGCCTGAAAAAGAGTGTTGTAACCCATTAATAAAGGTGTAATACATCTTGAATAAGTTTTCTGCATGCACTGTAATATCAAATAAATGAGAGAGCCTCTAGAAAAGTGTGTAATGTAATTAATAAAGGTATAATTCCTGGAGTGTGTCCGTGTCACTTAGTTCGAAATGTTGTTGTACTCTTGCATTATATAAATAGTACTGTTATATTAAGCGCTGTCAACCCACACTTGGGCAGGCCCATATAAAGTGGATGAAGGGAGTGCCAGTAGCTGTGAAGCATATATACAGTCCTCAACTGTTGGCTAATGGCTGGCATGTATAGGTAAATCTGGCACACAAGTAGCTTGTTAATGTGTTCCCCAGAAATGTCACTGTGCTGCTAGAAATGTAGGGGGCTGTATAAATATAACTGATAATGCCACCTGAACACATCCAGATATGTAGATATATAAATATAAATACAATGTATAAATACGTAGCAGTAACATCTGCATCCTGGACAGTTTGTATGTCAGATACAGGTCAGGTATATAAGGAACTAGCAAAACCCATTTCACAACTTAATGGACTTTGCCTAGTGTAATAATACATGTAGGGGATATATACCTGCAGTCAGTAGGAATGTAGTGTAAACTATAAGTACATATAAGTTGTTAATGGAGGTATCTTTTTACACCCTACTGTATGTGCATAAACAATGCAATTCCACACCTCAGTGGGTATGTCTAATCTCAAAACATTTGTTGGGACATATGTCCTATTGGTTTATAAATATATGCATTTACTTTGATGCATGTGCCCTGTTCAAACACCACAATCTTGGTGGCCTGTTGCCACCAATGAATCCTGCAAGCTGTTGGAATGTCCACTTTTGTTCTATATATGCATGTGTTATGCTTGCTGTTCAACTGTTGGAACTCTGGTGTGTTGGGTTAATGGGAATATTGCTGCATGCTGTTACAACTAATTTGGAATGCTGTTGGCTGTTGCCAACCCATATTGTCATTAAATCCTCCTAAACATAGAACGTATGGGAAGGCCTGTCCCAGTGGTCCCATCTGTCCCACCTCAGCTGGCGATGGCACCTGGCACCAGCAAGTCCGGTGCCCAGCCCGGGACCTACTCCGCCTTTGGCTCTCTGCCACCTTCAGGTGGAAGTGCTGCAGGGGATGGGGCTTGTCCCCCCCATGCAAGCGTGGCTGGAGGAGGGCCACCTATCACCCTCCAAACGGTCCGGGCTGTGGTGCGTAAGGAGATCCAGCGTTCAGTCGCTGATCCTCTACGCCAGCTCGAGGCAAGAGTGGTGCAACTCACGGGTGAGCCTGCCCCTCCTATGCAGTCCCCCAGGGCAGCTACTATCTGGGCTGTGAGTATGCAGTGGTGACTGCCCATGGGTGGGGATCTCAGTTCCACTGTTGCCATCTGTGGGCTCATGGGCTTGCGATTTCCAAACATCCTTCCCCGTCAATGGTGTTCACCCACCCCATGTGTCATATTCTGCCCCTGTATGCATCTTGTTTGTCTTGTCTGTTTACCTCCCCAACCTTCCTCCCCAAATATATCTACTTCCCCTACCCCACATTCCACTCTCACCTGAAAAAAAAAATGGGCAATTTGCTCCCACAAAAAAATTACACCCTATACATAGCTGCCCATTTTGCACACATGTCCGCTGGACACATAAACTGAAATTTAATTGGCAGTACAACATACTTTGTTGTCCTCACCCCTCTCTCAGGGGTGGAAGGTTTCAAATTTCCCTCCAAATTTCTAGTATATGCACAGCCGTTGCTGTTAAAGAAATGGGTGGCTATGGACCTTCCCTACACCTGTCCTGCACATGTTTTCCCTACTGTCTTTCCCTCTTTGTGCCCCTTTTTCACCACTGTCCTATCTCCCCATTTTCTTTTCTTTCAAAGAAATGACCGCAGGGGTTAGCGGGAGTAAGCACTTTTAAGCAGTAGTTAGCAGGTTTGTGCGAGTGTGCCCTTGTGTGTGCTTAGCTACGTATTGCTAAGCATCGCGCAAACCTGCTTACAACTGTTTAAAAGTGCCTTAGTCACCCTGCATGTGAATGCCCTTGTTCTGCTCAGCAGCAAAATAAAACACCACTGTTACTCTCCAACCCCGGACCTTGGACACACTAGACTGCATGAAGTACCACTAAGCCACAGTAGATATACAGCAGGTTGCTGCTGAAATATATATATCATGCATCAGAATGAGTGAATGTAAAGGAAAGATAGGAATGCCATAACACAAAACCTGTTTTGTGGAACTTTACCAGCAGTTGTTGTGGAATTGCATTACATGACTGTGATAACAGAATCAGACATTCTAGCAGTAAATAATGTTACAGCATCACTTTACAACCCCCACACAGTATCATAGCAGAACAATCTCCACCCAAATGTACAAAATGCCTGTGTGTTCAAGGGCCAGCAAGGATGTAGATAGGCATACTCAGTACTGGAATTGTCCAGTTTTCATGAGCATCCTGTGCTAATGTCAACAAAATAAAAAGCACAAACTGTGCAGAAGTGAGTACATTAATATTCACAGTATAGCAGTTCACAAACAGTTCATGTGCCAAATGAAAACATCTCAATAACTACGTATGTATGGCAGCTAATTGTATAAGTAGAAAAGAAACTACATACTCCCATGTATCTTGTGTTAGCATTTGTAGGGGTGAGTACAATTCTACACTGACAACCGTGTACTGGAAGTGGCAGCATTCAGGTCTGAGTACAACATTCAAATCACTGGCTACACCCCTAGCATCAGATATAAGAAGTATACCAACCTTCTGACTTACACAACGGTGTCCACAGCAAACAAGCACGGTCCCCACTTTGGAAAGCTGAAAGGGCTACGCCTACCTGACTTAGCAATTTATAGCATTGGGTTGCTATGACAGTGCTCAATGCCAGAAGTCTAAATCTCAAAATGCACGCACTCGAGGCCCTTCTCAGTATGGAGAACATCGATGTCTGTGCTGTGACAGAAACCTGGTTCAAGGCTCCTGAGAACACCCCAGCACTAACAGGTTTTACCTCATATCATGCGTTCCGGCCCCAAAATCCGGACAATACCAAGAAAGGAGGGGGGGTATCCATATTCATCAAGGACACCCACACCTCAAGACTGGTGGCAACGCATGATGCATCAGAGACCATCCAGGTGCAATTAACCATAGGCAAGACTGCTCTGCAAATTGTAGCATGTTACAGGCCACCCTCACAAACTCAGGAACCTCACATGGCTTTCCTGAAAACACTGGAGGGATAAATGTATCTCCAAACACCATCATACTAGGTGACTTCAATTACCCTAATATAGACTGGGAACACTACTCAAGCCCAAACACCCTAGCCCAAAAGTTCCTGGAATTCATAAACTCAAATGCCATGGAACAACTAGTCACCATCCCCACAAGAGGAGAAAACATACTTGATCTCATCATCACGAACATGGGAGCACAATGTTCAACACCGGAAGTATACCCCTCACTGGTGAGATCAGATCACAAACTAATCTTGCTGGAGGTCCTCATCCCACCCCCACCTGAAATAAAAAAGACCACAGTAAAAAACTTCTCGAAAGCCAACTTCACACTTCTAAAGACTAGTGTGGTCTCCTTTAAGGCCCCCGAGCCGGCGGAAAACAGTACTCAAGCCGCTGAATCACTTACAAATGCCTTCTACCAGCACCTGCAGGACTGCATGGATAAGGCAATCCCAAGCAAAACAAAGACTCTTTGTACCAAGTGCAAGTGTCCAGTCTGGTGGACCCCAGCCATAAACAAACTCTACAACAAAAGGAGGAAGCTACTACAAGATAGAGCAAAATCCTTAAAAGGTAAGACACCTTTGATCACTATAAGTAAAAAACTAAGAGCTCTCATAAAATCATCCAAAGCAAATTTTGAGAGAAAAATAGCTAAAGACTCAAAAGACAATCATAAGGCCTTCTTTAGCTATGTTAGAAACTTGGGACTTTGAACTCAGAACTAGTTCAAAATGATGTGAAGATTACTGATCCTACAGACATTGCCAACATACTGGCTGACAGGTTCAGTGCAAACTTCTCCCCCCACAAAAGGAGAGATATCTATACCAAATGGTTGCAGCCCCCCAAACATCTCAAACGCCCAAGTGAGAACTGCCCTCTCCAAAGCAAAAAACACAGCATCCATGGGACCTGATGGTGTCCCAGGCTGTGTGCTCCACGAACTCAATGAGGAATTAAACCCACAGCTAGGACAGCTGTTTAATCATAGTCTCACCTCTGGATACATCCAGGAGTGGCGCACTGCGACTGTGGTCCCACTTCACAAAGGCGGTGCCTCCACAGACCCTGGAAATTACCAGCCCATTAGCTTGACAAGCCTTATCTGCAAAGCCATGGAGAGGATCATAATGGACCTCATAAATAAAGACATAGGGAATTTGCAGACTTTGGATCCAACCCAGTTTGGCTTTGTCAAAGGCAGATCATGCCTTTTAAACTTGGTTGACTTTTTCGAAACAGTCACCAAAGCCATTGATGAGGGAAAGGCAGTTCATACAGCCTACCTCGATCTGGCGAAGGCCTTCGATGCAATACCCCACTCTGGTATCATTGAAAAACTGATCAGCTTAAATGTTAACCCATACATCACAAGATGGGTTGCAAACTGGCTGAGTGACAGAACCCACAGGGTCAGAGTTGCTGGCGCCATGTCAGACTCAAAGCCTGTCACAAGTGGTGTCCCACAGGGCTCAGTCCTGGGCCCACTCTTGTTTGGCATCTACTTTTCCGAAGTACAAGCAAACACAGGAGGGTTATGGCTGACAAAGTTTGCAGATGACTGCAAATTGGCGCCAGATCGAAAACACATCTGACACAGATATCCTTCAGAAGGGTCTCACAGAAACGGATGACTGGTGCCAGAGCCATGGCCTAAAGTTAAATGCCAAAAAATGCATAGTCATACCCTTCGGGAAAAACAAGGTTACCCCTAGCTACCATATAGGTGGTAATCCTCTGAGCACAGAAGAAGTTATCAGGGACCTGGGGACCCAGGTTGACAGTAGCCTGTCATTCGACACCCATGTAGCTAAAGTAGTTAGGAAGACCTTCTACATTGCCCACCTTATCATGAAGGGATTCACATCTAGATCAAGGGAGGTCATAGTATCCCTATACTCATCACTCTTCAGACCAATGATTGAGTACAATGCCCCATTCGGAATGTATCTGACCCGACACTTGCAGCAGCTGGAGAGGCCACAAAAGTTCCTCACCAAAAGGATAAAGGGTCTCAAAAATCTGTCCTATGCTGCCCGACTGAAAGAACTCCAGCTCTATTCATTCACTTACCGCTTGCTCAGAGGTGACCTTTGCCTGACATACAAGGCCATGTCAAACCCAGATTTGATGAATATGCTTCACCTCAAAAAATCTAGATTCGTCAGAGCCACAAGGGCGGGAGACTTAAACCTCGACACGGCTATTAATAGGACGTACTGGAGGGATAGATTCATCACCCAAAGACTCCCTATGCTGTGGAACAAAATCCCAGTATATGTGAGGCAGAGCACCTCACTGGCCTTGTTCAAGAGAAATCTTGACCAATGGATGGGAGATCGCAGATATACTCCAGGGATTACCTCAGTGTCACTGCTAGACAGAGGCACAGCAAAATAATGGGTATAGTTCCCCATACTAAAGGGGTGGCATAAGCCACAAAACTATGGGCTAGGCTTATAAATGCCCTCGGGCAGATAGCCTAGTATGAACCTATGAACCTATGAACCTAAGTACTGCACCTTCTTAGTAACTGTCTCTCTTTATTCCTCCTTAAAACATTTATATTGGGGTACTTTGCACTGCCTTTTACAACTGGAACAAACTCAATTATTAACACTGTGATTCTTTGTCTACCCTGACATTTGACTATTGCTAAAATTGTGATACTTTTCTACTCTGACATTTAACATTGGGATATTGCATCTACCCTGTTATTGATCATTGTTATAACTCTGATACTTTATCTACTCTGACATTTTATTTTCTAAATTCTCTTAACCTCTGCATCAGTATCTAGTAAATTCACAGTTATGTCTTCTTAGTACTCTCTGTAACTTAGAATTATTTTTAATATTTGTTTGTAATACTGTTATTATAACTAGTTATATTTTTTGTAATACTGTTATTATAACTAGTTGTATCTTTGGAGCTTTTCTCCCCAGGACTCCATTGAACACGGGCTCCTCAAGGCCCAATGGACCACCCTAGTAAACAAACTGCAAATAAATAATAAATAAATAAATAAGTACCACACACCAGGCTGCATGCAATTGCCAAATGGTGGCCACCAATTGGTGCAGTGGCCATCACATGCACATGTGCAGATACCTATAAAAGCAGGCTGTACTTCCTGTCCACACATGCAATCATTTCATTGCAGGTATGGAGAGAGAGAGACGCAGACAACAGCAACAGAAAAAAAAAAGATCTAAAAAGATATATTGAAAAAAAAAAGAAAAAAATAATATATTGAAAAAAAAAACTAAAAAAAAATATATTGAAAAAATATATATATATTGAAAAAAAAATAAGATAAAAAATAATTACAAAACACAGAACTGACAAATACAAACACATACAAAGGAAAGGTATGTAACAGATATGTATTTACTGGCATGTAGTAGATGTTTTTGAAGAGTACTCTACATAGTTTGAATCATCCATATGTGGCAGCAGTACGTATCTATGCACAGATGCCCTGCATAACTACTGGCATGGAGAAATCAGTGTGTAGCTGTGTGCTGTGGGATATGACTGTGACATATGTAGTTCAGCATTAAATGTCAAACATCTGATCCATGTTATCTGTGTTCTGTACAGTAGTGTGTACAATGTCTGTTTAGGGGAGTAGCACATACAGTTCTATAAACATGGATGTGACAGAGTAACAAATGCATGATAGTCATATTAACGTGTAGCTTAGCATTGCCAACAGCTGTACCAGGCTAGTATGTTAATCTAGCATTTGCAGCTATATATACACCCTCTAATATTACTGTGTGCTCACATGTGACACCTGTTCATGTTGCAGCAAGGCCCAACAGGTCAGCCGTGAGGTACACGAACTTACAATAGTGTGGACCTTGTGTGTGTATGGCACACACATATGGAGAGATCTGTCTGTGTCAGATATATTAGCATCTGTACATGTGCATAGAGCAAGGGACATACTGCAACTGTTTGTGAAGGGTGGACATATATATGTTGTTGAAGGTTGTTATGTGCATATTTCTATGTAGGTTGTAGTGTGTGGCAAACAAGACAGCATACAGTGCTGGTATATGACATGTGGTGGTTAAACGCTGTGGGTATGATTCGTCAGGTTTGCAGTGTTGCAGCCAGTGAGGCCTGCTAAAGCTACATGGGCTGAGAATACCTTCAATGCATTCCACACAATACTCTGCAATATTATGACATAACTGTATACCTCACAACCTTCGCATAATTGATATTCCCACCATGAAAGGTGGACTGTATATGTGCCTATATGTATATCTATATGTACACCAATGGATGTTTATATGTATGTGTGTGTATATATAGATATATATATATATATATATATATATATATATATATATATATATATATATATATATATATATATATATATATATATATATATATATATATATATATATATATAAATATATATATATATATGTATAGAGAGAGAGAGAGAGAGACAGGGTCATATTTACTGCAACAGATGCCTGGTAACATAGCCATGGACTCAAGCTCAATGTTGACACTGCATTGGCATCCCTTCTTGCAAAAACTCTGTACCCATTAACTACCACATAGGTGGTAGTCTACTTAACACCGAAGGTGTGATAAGAGACTATGGGACACAGGTGGACAGTAGTCTCCCCTTTGATAATCACAGTGCCACACTAGTCATGTCATCTGTCTACGTGGCACACGTCATCACAAAAGGTGTGTCATCCAGGGAAATATAGGTCAGTGTTCCCTCTACTCATCACACATAAAACCCATTATAGAGTACAATGCCCCATGTGGTATGTACCTCACAAGACATCTACAGCAACTGGAAAGGACACAGACATACCTCACAAAGAGTAATACCGGCCTCAAAGAGATGCCCTATGCAGACCGTCTTACAAAACCAGAGCTAGACTGTGTCGCATACCGCCTACCCAGAGGTGACCTCTGCCTAACATACAAAGCTATGTCAAACCCAGAGCTGTTGGACATGCTCCACATAAACAGATCACAATCCCTATGAGCTACACGCTCTAGGGACCTAAACCTTGTGACCTCAATAAACAGCACATGTTGGAGGGATAGATTCCTATCTCAGAGACATCCCATACTCTGGAACAAACCACCTATCAATAGCAAACAAAGCTCCTAATTAGCAGTCATCATAAATAATCCTGATGATTGTATGGGAGATTGGAAATACACCCCAGGAATCACCTCGGTGGCTCTGCTTGACAGGGCCACGTGAAATTAAATGACCTGTGTGTCAAAGGTCAGGGTAGCATATGGCTAGACTTCTATAGGCCCTATTGCCAATAGCCTATTACCTGCCTATGAACCGATACACACCCACATGTACTTGTTGCAATAATTGCTATGTGAGGTTGACTGAGTGTGATGGTGAATGTGTTGGTGAATGTGTCAGAGTTCTGTATATGTGTGATAGCTTAGTGGGAAACTGTTTCTGTCATGGTATTATGTGTCCAAGATGTGATCCCAGCAAAAGATGTGTATGCTATTGCTAGGCAGAAAAAGCAATGTGCCATATGGTGTGACGTAGTCCCTTGGTGTCGACTGGGGTGTCCCATTGTAGGCTAAAGCAGTACACGTATGCTTATTGAGTGTTACTGCTGGTGAATCCATCTCCTGTATGAACTGTAGTACTACCTGAAGCTGTATGTATAAACAGCACAGTATGGTGTATGTCCACACTTCTTGGAACCACTGTTTTGTGTGTTCCCTGTAGTCCTCACAGATTACATACCTCAGGCATAAGGTTTTGTAACTACTGACACACAGTACTATATGGTACACAGGTAAAGGTCATCTGGGTTGCCATACCTTTGTGTCTGGTATGTATGTCTGATGTGTGTGTGGGTATGCCTGTACCATGGCCTCGGTCATATGTGTGTTACAGGAGATAACTGCGTATCTATCAACATGTATAGTCTAGTACAGCAGTATGCCACCTATATTAACGAACGTGCACAAATGTTAGGCAGGGGTTTGCCATCAACAACTAGTGTGGTATACTGGTAATACTGTAACTGGACTTTACAATCATTGCAATGGATTACATATTTCTTTATGCATTAGCTTGATATATACCTCCTGTGGCTAGGTGGTGCATTGTGTCGCATACAGTGTGCCATATACTGTTGTATAGTCTTACATACTGGTTTATCTTTGTTGCTGTGCAAAACATGGTTTGATATATAGAGTGTGCCAGGCACTGTCAGGCAGTTGTGGGTTGAGCACTGATATGTGGTATTGAAATTGCGTATCCTCTGACAGCCAACAGGTTGCTATATATGGCAGTTAATTGATATCTGTACTTTAGAATGTTAAGTGTGCCACATGACTTGCTCACACATATTGTTTCATTGTCTTCCAGGGTCATGGCCCACCATCGTAATCCCACATATAGCCCAGCAGAGGAGGAACAGAGTACAACAAGCCTGGTGCAGCACTACGCCCTGCTGTTCTCAAGAACCAGCCAGGACCAGCATGAGCGGACTGCACTGTGGCAAGATCTTGTCTGTAGGGTAAATGACATAGGCATGCATAACCGGACATGTCCAGCAGCGTGCGTCTGATATCCATAGACAACAGTTTGCCACAGGTGGTGGGGTAGCCTACCATCCCCCCCTCACCAGAGTGGAGGAGCTGCTCCTGAGCCAGGTGGCTCCTGGCCAACAACAACAACAACTACCATGTATCATCATGGAGGCTGGAGCCACCCAGCAAGTTGACACGGACCGTGCAGGTAACATGGCATAGCTGTAGACTACTGTTACCTCTATTGGTAGATCATGCTTATGTGAGATGTGTACTCTGTAGTTAGAAGATGTGGTGCCTAGTGTTGTGCAATACTAATAATTAGGAATATAATCTGTAGGCCTGTGACCGTCAACCGTTGTACTACTGTAAGATTGCAAACACACAGTAGCAATGCCACAGTTGTTGCCACTGACAAACTGTATCATATCCTTGTAGGTCCCTCTGGTTTGACAGCAAGGCAGCAGACCCATGCTGGTGAGTGTGTTCTACATTTAATATTGCTAACTAAATGTGCATGTCATAGGTGAGGTGTAGGCCATGTACACGTAACACACCTACGCATAATGCATGCTGTGCATGTTTGCTGTGAGACTATGCACATCCCAGTAATGTGAGTAGCTGCCTCAAGCACATGCAATACACAGAGCATCCCACACAATTGTGGCAACACTGTAGTGGACATTGGATAGGCAGAGTCGATACACATGCACACAACATACACAACTTTGTCATACACAGTACACGTTAACATGCTACACATGGCGTATTCAGACACCCGCTGTAAGGTCACACTCCAGTATCCCAAATGTCATCCACACAGCACACATAATATACCTGAGGGGTAGAGGCCTCTCATGTGGCTGTGCGACGCTCTTCAACACATAACACATTCATGTTAGGCAATGTCCTATTGGGCACCTTACAAACCCATGTAACAACTGGCTGTGAAATGGTGAATGTAGCCATGGTACTGCAGTCCAGGTACAGCATGCTATGTGCCGGTCTGGCACACATTAGTAGCCTTGAGTGACCACATGATGCTGCATGATGATGACTCATGGTACTACACTCCATCCAGTTACAGTGACCACAGTACTACACATAGCATTAATTGCTATGCACCTCAATGTTGTGTGTGTGCAAACATATGCACCTATACACAATATGCATAGCAATCACCATTTGTACAAAGTGACACATATATGTCTTGTAATGCTATTGCATGTATAGGTCACATGTCACAAACTGTGTATGTGTGATGTTTAATGTTGCAGTTGTGTTGTAGCATGCCATGTCATGGCTGGCACTGGCATGTCCACAATTTGGCATACACTCACCATAACCACTGTACAATGGCTATGTTGAGCAATGGTATTCCATCAGGTATACATGCACCACTCATCCTGTGTGTATACATAGCATGCATGTGCTAAACCTGTGTCCACAATTATCTGCTAAAGACACAGACGCTGTAATCAGAAATGGATATCTATGTGACACACAGATACACATCCAGCCATGGTATGTATACCTGTGAGTGATGGTACACAGGACATTGCAGAGCTTTAATACTTGCACAGCAATGTTGTGTCCATGTACACATTGCATTCCAGGGTGAGGCCAATCACTGAACAACAACACACATGCATCAAAGCCATGTATACTGTTATTAGCAAGGGCTGTTTACACTAGCACTGCATGCTGCTGGGCAACACACGTCCTGCATGCTGACACATGTGATATAACTGTTTGGCTTGTGATACTGTACCCCACCATCACCCGCTATTGAGTATGTTCTGGATTGCTGGTGGTGGTGTGTGTGTGTGTGTGTGTGTGTGTGTGTGTGTGTGTGTGTGTGTGTGTGTGTGTGTGTGTGTGTGTGTGTGTGTGTGCATGTGTGTCTGCTTTAGTGAGGAGTGTATTTGTGTCCATGTGTTCATGTGTTCGTGTGTATGTATGCACGTGTGCATGTGTGCATGTGTTCATGTGTGCATGTGTGCATGTGTTTGTGTGTATGTGTGCATGTGTGCATGTGTGCATGTGTGCATGTGTGCCGACATCATGTACAGGTTGTAAAGTGTGTTTCCTGTCTTCCTCTCACGGGTGCTGAGTTTGGCTGGTTCACTGCAGCAGGGAAACTGATGTCACTGAGCAAAATAGTGATAATGATGATAGGTGTGTTGAGGCACAGGCATGTTTGCAAGGGTCTGTCATTGGGCCACCAATCGACAGTACACAAGTGTCCACCCCATCCATGCACACAGTCATACTGCCAATACATCCATCACCAATGCCCTTAGCTGAGGGACAGCGTACGGTCGGCATTGACCGGGACAGTGTGGTATCTATGGTACATGCATCCCGATACAGCAGCCATACCCAGATGTCTGGAAGGCTACCACATAGGCAGATGTCCAGGGGTTCTCGTCGGAGCACTGCTGCTCATCATGCCACTGGCAGATGTGCTACAGGTCTTACAACCTTACACATGTTCCAGGCTGTCATGGAGGCACAGCCACATATGGGACGGTACACCAGATAGGGACTAAGGGCACAGAGGGCACATAACACTGCCGTAATTGACAGTATCCATGACCTAGCAGGTGCCATCCGTAATTACAGTGAGGTCACTGATAGATGATGGGGTGAGACATTAGATGTCCTCCGCAATGTCATGTCCATGTGTCAAGACAGTGCAGGATGGTTGAGTCGTTGACATGGATGTATGCCAGCAACATCAGCAGCTGGCAGTCACTGTGGATGTCCCTCAAGTCACAGCCACTCCCATAGTGCCAGTACCAGCCCCAGCAATGTTGGGGGTGGGCGTCCATACAACGTCCTAGAAGACCATGTGCACATGGCTCTGGGCAGTCCCAGCAGGGACCTGGGTCCAGTGTACATCCATCTACCTCTGGGGATAGTACCCAGTCTGGCTTAGCACCTGATAGTGTCAGTAGCACCGTTGCCAGGCACAGGTACCGTATCCGTGGGCAGAGATGGTGATCTGTAAAGCCTGGCTGTCCCACAAATACCCGTATATGGCAGCCACATGGTGGAATTGTGTGCATGTAGACACACACACACACATAAACCAGACACCTAAGGCTAACACATATCCGCACACATTACATCAACATTGGCCCATAGCAGTACTCTTGGCCCTCACACACACACACACACACACACACACACACACACACACACACACACACACACACACACACACATACATGTCAATTGTATGGCTCACTGTAGGCCTCTGGCAAACCAACAAGACACCCTGTGCATATGATGAAACCTGTGCCACCTCCTGTCATCTGTAACATTGATGCAGGAACAGGCTACCATGGTGCTGATGCACAGGGTGACTTTATAGCAGTGTAGCAATGTTAGCATGTTGTCAGCCATAGAGTATAATGATATGCTTGAAGGTGTAGCTGAGCAGGCATGATGCATTAAAGCTATGATTGTCAATGTAGTATTGTTTACACCAGGGTTACTTCCAATAGTGTATTGTCCACCCATGTGCCACTTGGCTAATGTTTGTAGTATTGGCAGCATGTGTTAGAGAGTGGACAATATGTGTGGGATCTGTGTAGCACAGATTTGCAGGTGGACATTTGTGAACATGGTGGAGGTGCACTGTCTGCATGTACGTGCATAGTGGACACATGGGTAGGGTGACATGCCCTGTATTACACAGTAACACTCCATAGTTTCTATTGGTGGCCAGTATGCATTGTACTACACACATTTCGGAACTTGACTACACTTGTGTGTGACATATTTTGACACTGTGCTGTGGGTGATAACTGTTACTATCTGTCATTGTTTTGCATTCTGGTAGTATACATAACTTCAACAGCCTGACCATAACCAATCGTTAGATGATGTCTTGACAACTGACACACAGATGTAGAACACACAGTAACATTTTGATCCTTCAGATACTATACTATGCCAGTAGCCAGTGGTATTCACCTGCACCCATTACTGAGACCACTCCTGTTTGGCATATAGCTCTCTTAGGTACAAGCAATCACAGTAGGGATATGTCCGTCCACGTCTGGTAATGCATACTGTGGCCTATAATGCATTCTCCAGATGATACACACATCCTCCACAAGGGTATCATACAGACAGATACCTGTTGTCAAACCCATGCTGTAAAGATATAAGCCAACCAAAGCATAGTCATCCACCTTTTCGGAACATAGTATACCCACAGTACCACATAGGTAGTAGCCACCAACGTGAAAAACAGGTTCTGATGTGTGCATGCAACCAAGTGTTACATCATCTCTCCTTTGATAATCACATTTCCAAAGGTATTTTGAAATCCCTTGGTGGATCACATATGCAATAAGGGGTCTGCATGCATATCCACAAAGGTTGTTGTACACCTATAATGAATAGCCATCATTGACAGACTTTGCTGCGTTTGAACAGGTCTGACATATACCTCGGCCATAAACCCTCACTCACACAATTCAATAGAAACCGTAATGAGTGTGTGTGACATGGATGACCTAGGCCAGAGATCACTGCAGTGGCTGGCCTTGTCACAAGCCTACAGATGTGACCTAAGGTCTGGACAGTAGCAGCACACTCTGGCAATGATGACAGATGAGTTCTTGGAGAAAGCAGGGTTCCCACACATGCAATAATTGAGGTCACATGTACGTATATGTATTTGCCACACAGCTACCAGACATGTGCAATGCACATACTGTTGTCATACAGTAGTAAAAGCAAAACCCACCACACATTGTCACACACACACAAATGCAGGATTCAAACCCCTATCTAACTACTTCATGATACTTGAGGAGTAGGCATTAACATGACATGCTATACACCTTACTATGAGTTTTTTTTTCCACAGGTATATTTGCAGGATGGTGACATCATCAGACTTGACAAAGATTAGTATACCACTTTTAAGGTGTTTGAGTACTCTCCAAAAAGGGTGCTTCTCGCCAAGGAGATCACACACTTGTCAAGTGCAGGATTCAAACCCCTACCTAACTGGTTTATAATACTACATGAGTACACATTTACACAACATTCTATACCCATTACTGTGAGCTTCCGTTTCCACAGGTATATTTGTAGGATGGTGACATCATCAGACTTGACAAAGATTAGTATACCACCTTTAGGGTGTTTCACTATCCTCCAAAAAGGTTGCTCCTCTCCAAGGAGATCAAGCACACACTTGTCAAGTGGAGGATTCAACCCCTACCTAACTGGTTTATGACACTACATGAATAAACATTTACACAACGCACTATACACATTACTGTGAGTCTTCATTTCCACAGGTATATTTGTAGGATGGTGAAATCATCAGACTTGACAAACGTTTATATCACCTTTAGGGTGTTTCACTACTCTCCAAAAAGGTTGCTCATCTCCAAGGAAAACACACACACTTGTCAAGTGCAGGATTCAAACCCCAACCTGACGGGTTTATGACATTAAAGGAGTATGCATTTACACAATGCACTATACACATCACTGTGAGCTCTCCTTTCCACAGGTATATTTTTAGGATGGTGACATCATCAGACTTGACAAAGGTTAGTATACCACCTTTAGGGTGTTTCACTACTCTCCAAAAAGGTTGCGCCTCTCCAAGGAAACCATACACTTGTCAAGCACATGATTCAAACATCTACCTAACTGATTTATGATACTACAGGAGTATGCATTTACATGATGCACTATACACATTACTGCAAGTTCTTCTTTCCACAGGTATATCTGTAGGATGGTGACATCGTCAGACTTGACAAAGGTTAGTATACCACCTTTAGGGTGTTTCACTACTCTCCAAAAAGGTTGGCCCTCTCCAAGGAGATCATACACACACACTTGTCAAGTGCAGGATTCAAACCCCTACCTAACTGCTTTATGATACTACAGGAGTACGCATTTACACAACATGCTATACACATTACTATAGGCTCTCCTTTCCACAGGTATATTTGTAGGATGGTGACATCATCAGACTAGACATAATGGGTTACATTAGGTGACATTAGGTGGGCTACATAGAAGGAATGTCTAAACACTTTGGCCATGTGATCATCAAAGGAAAGTTTACTATCTACCTGTGTCCCCAGGGCCATAATGACTTTCTCTGTCCATACTGGATTACCACCTATGTGGTAATTTGTTTGCACTTTGTTTTAGCTAAAGGGGATGACTATGCATTATTTGGCATTCTGCTTGAGGGCATTGTTTTGACACCAGGTATCTGTCTCTGTAAGACCCTTCTGGAGGATGTCTGTGTCAGTCGTAGAGTCAATTATGGACCACAGTTAGCAGTCATCTGCAAACCTGTTCAGCCATACTCCTCCCATGCTTGCCTGTACCTCTGAGCAGTATCTACTGATCAGGTGGGGTCCCAGGACCAAGACCTGTGGGATGCCATTTGTGTCTGGCTTAGAGTCGGACATGGCACTCACAACTCTGAACATGTGTGTTTGATCTGTGAGCCACTTGGCCACCCATCCAGTGACATAGCTGTTAATGTTCAAGCTGGTAAGCTTGTCCATGATGACAGAGTGGGGAATGGTGTAGAAAATCCTTAATGAGGTCCAGATGGGCTGTGTGGACTACTTTCACCTCCATCTATGTCCTTGGTAACTGTTTGAAATAAGTCAACTATGTTTAGGAGGTAGGATCTGCCTTTAACAAGGTGAAGTTGTGTAGAGTCCAGTGTCTGGAGGTCCCCAATGTCTCTGTTTATGGGTTCCATGACATTTTGCTCAATACCTTTGTAGACCAGGCTGAGTAGACATATAGGGCAATGGTTTCCAGGTTCTGTTGTGGCACCCCCTTTGTGGAGCTGGATGACTGTTAGTGTATGCCATTCTTTGGGTACATAGCCTGTGGTACGATTGAGTCTGGACAGTGAATGTAGGTAAGGGTGTAGTTCCTTTTGGGCCTAGAGTAAGACGCAGCCTGGGAGGGCTGTCTTTACCTGCATGTCCATGAAGTCTGGAGCTCTGCATCCTTCTGTGATGGACACAGGCCCTTTTGGGGGTGATGGGGGGAGTTTACACTGAACTTGTCCCCCAGGATGTGGGCAATGAAAGTTGGTTCAGTGTATTTCTTGCCATTTTTCAGTAGCTGACAGCATAAATGGACGCTGACACCTACATGTCTGGTATAGCTACCAAAGGCTTTGTGGTTGTTATTCTTACATTCCTTGGCAATTTGTCTTTAGAAACTGTCCTTTGATTATTTTATGAGCGATCATTGTTTCTTCCTAATAATGATCAGTGATGCCTTTCCTTTAGTGAAGTTGGCTCTATCATGTGTTCGTTTCCTCCTTCTGTTGTCTAGCCTATTTATGGGCAATGACCATCAGATTGTTTTCTTATTGTTAGAGGAGTGCATCTTGGTTTTATTTGTGATGTCTCGTTCCATGCATCCCTGTAGATGCTCATAGGATGCACTTGTAAATGATTCGGCAGATTGTATACCATTATCCTATAGCAAGACGGCTATGGAACTTTCCACTTTGGTCTTGGGAAGTGTGCAGTTTGCTTTTGAAAATGTCTTCACAGTGGTTTCATTGACTGGATGGGGGGATGTGGATGTCCAGTGTGATTACTTTATGATCTGATATTACCAGCAAGGGGTTTATCTCTGTTGTGGAACACTGGTACCCCATGTTGGTGATGATCATGTCCAGTATGTTGTCACCTCTAGTGGGCATGGTGACCAGCTGTTCCAGGGTGTTAGAGTTTTTAAACTCTAGGAAACATTGGGCAAAGGATGTTGTACACGAGTAATTCTCCCACTCATTGTTTGGGTAGTTGTAATCTCCTCATATAATGGTGTTTGATAGGACCTTTATATTTTCCACTGTTCTCTGGAATACTGAGTGAGGTTCCTGAGACAAGGTAGGTGATCTGTAGCAGGCTACACTCTGATGAGCAGCTTTGCCCAATGTTAGTTGCACTTGCATGGTCTCCAAGGCCTCATGCTGTGCCACTAACCTGCAGGTGTGGGTATCCATAAGGTAAATGGGTACACCCCTTCCTTTTGTATTTCACTCATGGTTTTGGGTCCGGAGGTCAGAGGGATTGTGAGTGTTTTACGTGGAGCATGTCCAACAGCTCTGTGTATGTTAGGCAGTGAACACCTCTGAGTATGTGATATGCAAGGGAGTATGGATGGAGCATTTTGAGATGGTCTGTGTATGGCATGTATTTCAGGCCGCTAATGCTCATTTGTGAGGTATTGCTGCAGGCTTTCCAGTTGTTGTAGCTGTCTTGTGAGGTACATAGCAAAAGTGGCATTGTACTCTATTATAGTTCTAGTGAGTGATGAGTGGAGGGGAACAATGTCCTCTTCTATTCTGCATGAGACACATTTTGTGATGAGGTGTGCCACATAGGAGGGTTTCCTAACTACTGTGGGTATGTGATTATCACAGTTGTGTCCACTGTCCACCTGTGAACCAAGATCTCTTGTCACACTTTCAGTGTTAAGTATACTACCGCCTATGTTGTAGTTCTTGGCTACAGAGTTTTTAACAAAGGGGATGACAATGCACCTTTTTGCATTGAGCTAGAGCCCATGGCTTTGACAACAGCCATCTGTCTCAGTGAGGCTCTTTTGTAGGATGTCCACATCTTTAGTGTTTACAATTATGGCTCCTAGTTTGCAGTCCTCTGGAAACTTCAGTAGCCACAGACCTTCCATGTTAAAGTTTACTTCAGGGAAGTAGATACTAAACAGGACAACACCCAGGACTGGATCCCGTGGTACTGCACTTGTCACTGGTCCAAAGTCATACTTGGAGTCTGCTACTTTCACAGTGTGTGTTCTGTCAGTAAGCCTGTTGGCAACCCATCTTGTGACATAGCAATTTATACCTAGTTTAGTGGGTTTATCTATATTTCCAGAGTGTGGGGTGGCGTTTTAAGCCATGGCAGGATCTACATAGGCTGTGCGAACCACCTTACACTTGTCTATGGTTCTGGTGACTGCTTCAATGTCATCTATCCAGTTTAGGAGACATGATCTACATTTTACAAACCCAACATGGTTGTGGTCCAGGGTTTGGGGATTACCAATGTAATTTGTTATAAGTTGCATGATGATACATTCCATGGCCTTGAAGAGTGGGCTTATCAGGCTAATGGGGTGCTAGTTCCTGGGGTCCGTGGTGTCTGCACCCTTGTGTAGTGGGATAACCGTCACTGTGCACCATTCAGCAGGCACGAAGCATGAGGTGAGGCTATGACTGCACATGGTACGTCAGTGTGGTGCCTGTTCATTTTGTGGTTTGTGTAGAACACAGCCTGGGAAGTTATCTGGTCCCATGGCTGCTGTGATACTGGCTTTGGAGAGTGTTTTTTACCTGTGCAGCCATGATGACAGCAAATTTGCAGTCTTCCATTATAGAGATGTGCTCTTTCATGGGTGAGAGGGGGGTAAAGTTAACACTGATCCTATCTGCCAGGATGTTGGCAATATCAGTTGGGTCTGTATATTGAGTGCCATTGAGCTGTAACTCAGAACAGATCTGAGTGTAGCCATGACATGGACCTGTCTGTTGGGCAGAGATCTCCTGAGTAGACAGTATGCAACAGAGTACAGATTGGGATACATTCAGTCTTGTTACACTGGGCAACTGTTTGAGGCCAGTAATCCTCTTGTTAAGGTACTTCAGTGGTCTTTCTGGCTGCTGAAGGTGCCTAGTCAGATTCATCGCAAATGTGTTGTGGTACTCTCTGATGCGTCTGATAGGTTCATAGGTTGATACTAGGCTATCTGCCCTAGGGCATTTATAAGCCTAGCCAGAGTGTGTTTGGCTTTCGCCACCCTTTTAGATTAGTTGACTGTGCCTCTGTATAGTAGGTCACAGAAGATAGCCCTTTTGAGGTTAGTTTACTGTGCCTCTGTCTAGTAGGGACACAGAAGAGATCCCAGGGGTAAACCTACGATCTCCCATCCACTCGTCAAGATTTCTCTTGAAGAGGGTCATTGAGGGACTCTGCCTAACATTGACTGGGATTTTGTTCCGGAGTGAGGAGAGCCTCTGGGATATGAATCTGTCCCTCCAGCATGTCCTATTTATTTCTGTGCTGAGATTTAAGTCCCTGGAGCGTGTAGCTCTAAGGGATTTGGATTTCCTGAGGTGGAGCATGTCCATTAATTCTGGGTTGGTCATGGCTTTATACGTCAGGCACAGATCGCCTCATAGTAGGCGGTAAGCAACTGAGTACAGCTGGAGTTTCTTTAGCCTAACTGCATAGGGCATCTGTTTGAGTCCCTTAATCCTCTTGGTGAGGTACTTTTGGGGTCTTTCCAGTTGCTGCAGGTGTCAGGTAAGGTACAGCCCAAATGGGGCATTGTATTCAATTATGGGCCTGATGAGTGATGAGTAGAGGGGCACAATGACCTCTCTTGATCTAGATGTGAACCCTTTCGTGATAAGGTGGGCTATATAGAAGGTCTTTCTAACCACTTTGGCAACATGATTGTCAAAGGAGAGATTGCTATCTACCTGGGTCCCCAAATCCCTAATTACTTCTTCCGTACTTAATGGATTACCACCTATGTGGTAATTTGTGGGCACTTTGTTTTTCCTAAAGGGGATGACTATGCACTTTTTGGCATTTAGCTTTAGGCCATGGCTCTGGCACCAGTTATCCATCTCTGTGAGACCCTTTTGGAGGATGCTTGTGTCGGTCGGCAAGTCGATTATAGCACCCATTTTGCAGTCATCTGCGAAATTGGTCAGCCATAGTCCTCCCATGTTAGCCTGTACCTCAGGGAAATATATACAGAACAAGAGAGGTCCCAGGACTGAGCCTTGTGGGATGCCACTTGTAACTGGTTTAGAGTCTGACATGGCACCTGCAATTCTGACCATGTGGGTTCTATCCCTGAGCCAGTTTGCAACCCATCTTGTGACATAGGGGATGATATTTAAGCTGGTGAGCTTATTTATGATGCCCGAGTGGGGTATTGTGTTGAAAGCTTTTGCGAGGTCCAGGTAGGCTGTGTGGACTACCTTCCTTCATCTATGGCCTTGGTGACTGTTTCAAAGAAGTTGACCAGGTTCAAGAGGCAAGATCTGCCCTTAACAAAGCCAAATTGGGTAGGATCCAGTGTTTGGAGCTTCCCAATGTCTTTGTTTATGAGTTTCATGATGATACGCTCCATAGCTTTACAGACCAGGCTAGTCAGGCTTATAGGGTGATAGTTTCCAGGGTCCGTTGTGGCACCACCTTTGTGGAGTGGGACCACTGTTGCTGTACGCCATTCCTTGGGTACATATCCTGTAGTAAGGCTGAGACTGAACAGTGACTTTATGTGAGGGTTCAGTTCTTCTTGGAGTTCGTGTAAGACGCAGCCCGGGACACCGTCCGGTCCCATTGATGCTGTGTTTTTTGCTTTGGAGAGGGCAGCTCTCACCTGTGCATCTGTGATGTCAGGGAGGCTACACTCTGTTGGGATAGACATTTGCTCTTTTAGGGGGGGAAGGGGGGGAGAAGTTTGCACTGAACCTGTCTGCCAGGATGTTGGCAAAGTCTGTGGGTTCAGTGTATTTTTTGCCATTTTGAACTAACTCAGAGCATATCTGGGAGTTGCCACCCAGGTTCCTGACATAACTAAAGAAGGCCTTGTGATTATCTTTAGCATCTTGTGCAATTTTTCTTTCAAAGTTGGCCTTAGATTATTTTATGAGGGATTGTAGTTTCTTGCTAGTACTGATCAGAGATGCCTTCCCTTTTTGAGATTTTGCTCTATCATGTAGTAGCTTCCTCCTTCTGTTGTATAGCTTATTTTTGGCTGGGGTCCACCAGACAGGTCTCCTGCCTATGGAGGAATGAGTCTTGGTTTTATTTGGGATAGCACGATCCATGCATTCCTGTAGGTGTCCATAGAAAGCGTTTGAAAGGATTCTGCGGTTTGGGTCATATTTTCCACTGGCCCGGGGGCTTTGAAGGATTCCACCTCGGTTTTGAGAAGTGTGAAGTTTACTTTTGAGAAATTCTTCACCATGGTTTCCTTGGCTGGGGGTGGAGATGGGATATGGATGTCCAGTGAGATTAATTTATGGTCGGATCGTACCAATGAGGGGTATACCTCTGGTATGGAACATAGAGTCCCCATGTTGGTGATGATCGGGTCCAATATGTTTTCCCCTCTTGTGGGAGTGGTGACCAGTTGTTCCATAGCATTTGAGTTTATAAATTCTAGGAACCATTGGGCGAGGGTGTTGGGGCTTGAGTAGTGCTACCAGTCTATGTTTGGGTAGTTGAAGTCACCCAATATAATGGTGTTTGGAGAGACCTTCATATTCTCCAGTGTTCTCAGGAAAGCCGAGTGGGGTTCCTGAGTTTGGGAGGGTGGTCTATAGCAGGCTAAAAACTGAAAGGCAGTTTTGCCCACTGTTAGTTGCACATGGATGGTCTCCGACGCTTCATGCAGTGCCACTAACCTGGAGGTGTGGGTATTTTTGATGAATATGGATACTCCCCCTCCTTTTGTGGTTCGGTCTGAGTTTTTAGGGCAGAAAAGCATGGTATGAGGTATAACCTGGTAGTGCTGGGGTGCTCTTGGGAGCCTTGAACCAGGTTTCTGTTACTGCACAGATATCGATATTCTCCATACTGAGGAGAGCCTTGAGTGCGTGCATCTTGAGGTTTAGACTTCTGGCGTTGAGTAGCATTACCCTTAGTTTCTTTTTCTTTGTGTTGTCTATGGAGGTGGGTTTGTCTTTTGAGCCTTGCCTAAAAAAGGTACTATGGGGGTGGCAAGAGCCTTAGCCAGTATTCAAAAGCCCAGGGGTGACAGGTGCAAGCCATCCCTAGCAAAGCAACGTGGCTTGTCGAGCATGTCATCCCAGGCTGACAGACACTGGATCCCCTTTGAATGACACCAATACTTTAGCCAATTGTTAAAATTGATAATTTTGTCTTTATACTGTGGCATCATTCTTGGTGAGGGTAAGGTGCTACTCAAGGTCAGGGCCATACCGGCCTGGGCTACATGATCAGAGAGCTCCTCTATTTCTCTTTTCATGTAGTCCAGGGAGGTACGTCTCAGGTCATTCACACCAGCATGGACAATGACGGAGTCATATTTGTACTTGCTTTGGAGTGACCTGAGTGCTTGTGTTATGTGGCGGATCCTGGCACCCGACAGGCAGCTTACAGTGACCTTCTCCTTGTTCAGCCTGGTGAGTGGGATGTCAGTGTGTCTGACAATAGAGTCACCTATTACAAGTGTATTAGCTGTGTTGTTTAGCCTTAAGGGCTGTGACTGTGTGGCACACTGACTTTGTGAACTATGTGATACGTGGGTATTGTTGTTGAGTAGCGGTTGCTTGGATGTCTGCTTTGGAGGTCTCTGCTTCTTGGGCAGATTTTTATTTAGAGCCTCCGAGTATGGTTTTGTGTGTTTATGTGTTTGGTTTTCTGTTGCGATAGGTCTATGTGAGACTGGATTTGTGGTGTGTGTGGTTACCTTCTCCTCCTGACTGACTGCGCCAGTATTGGGTTGAGAGAGCTCAGCCTCCAGTTTGGCTATATAGTTGCATCTCTCACATATATTTGAGCTTGTTGGGAGGAGGAGAGGGTGGTCTGTGTACATAAGGCAGTTGTAACATTGCCTCAAGATTCCCAGATTCACCAGCTGGACTGGAGAGTAAACCCAAAACTGACTTTTGGACATGCCAGAATAGTATAAGGAACTACTTTTTGACTGATCAAAAAGGACCAATAGGGAGCCAAGTACTTAAAGGGAGTATAAGAGGGTGTGGTGCTTTAGTTTATTAGTGCTTACTTATAAGATTACTTATACGAGCAACTGCAGGACTTTAGAATGAAAATAGAGTGCTTACTTTGAGATTTAGAACAGTTCTAAGGGAAAATGTGAAGAGCAGACTTTGTGGAGCCGGGAATAGTTTAAACCCGTTTAAGCAGCGCTGCCCGATGCTGCGCTATGCGCAAAATCGTGCAAAACCACACAAGTGCGGGTTCTAAAGCAGGGAAACTGAAAGAGATAGGAATTGACCCAGAGCGGCCAATAAGCTACTAGTTTCAGGGCTGAGACCACTCCTCCAGGGACAGACAGGCTGCTCAAAGCTCCCCACTCTTACTGGTGAACAGAGAAGCTTCCTCCTATCCAAGTAAGGATATGGGCAACACAGGAAACTATACCACTGTCCGGAATTCAGCAAAACCTGAAATCTGGACTAATCTAGTTCAGCAAAGGCGGGAAAAGAGGATATTTTTTTTTTCAGGAAGCAGCAGAAAAACACACAGAAAACACTGTAAATGCTATAAACAGGCTAGCACACTTTAGTGTGTAGCCTGCAACAGTTATACAATACAAAAACGACTTAAAATGATATAAAACAAGTGCAGAAACTGTAAAAAGCAGAAGGCAAATGCAATTTAAACTTTTTAAAGCACAGATCAGTTAGAAATTCACTTTTTAGGCGGGAAAAAGCAGTCGGAGCAAAAAAACAGAGAAAAAAATACTTAAATCTGGTGACTGATGAGTAGTGGGAACCTCCTTTGACTTACATACACAGACCTTGGCGGTTTGTGTGAAGCCATAGCATGATTTTCTGACCACTTTGTGAATGTGTTTCTGGAAGTAGAGATGACTATCCACATTTGTCTATAGATCCCTTATTATCACCTCCGTATTTAGCCTAAGTGTGTGAGCATGCCCAGTATGACCTTTCAGTATGTTGTTGCCTGACATTTGCTTTGTTTATTTACGTGTGTGAGCATGCCCATTATGACCTTTCAGTATGTTTTTGCCTGACATTTGCTTAATTTGTGTGAGCATGCCCAGTATGACCTTTCAGTATGTTGTTGCCTGACATTTGCTTCGTTTATTTGTGTGTGAGCATGCCCAGTATGACCTTTCAGTATGTTGTTGCCTGACATTTGCTTCGTTTATTTAAGTGTGTGAGCATGCCCAGTATGACCTTTCAGTGTGATGCTGAATGAAATCCACTACATTTGTTGGAGTGTGCGAGCATGCCTGATATAGACATTTATACTATATGTGTATGGAAAATCAAGTTGTATTTTTACAGCAGGGCTCAACTTTGTGTCATAAATCATCAGGGATCATGCCGTGCCTGTGGGGCTTCCATGAGACACTTTGCATAGACTTATCAACATTTCTACATACAGGGGGGACAGCTATTCTTTGTACATTTCTACCCGGGGGCACACCTGATTGTTACTGTGGGTGTACGTAGGATGAGGGTTTCACCTGACACTTATACACATTTTCTATGCCTGCAATGCTATGTACGGTACACCATTTCAA
Source organism: Protopterus annectens (assembly GCF_019279795.1). NCBI lineage: Eukaryota > Metazoa > Chordata > Ceratodontiformes > Protopteridae > Protopterus > Protopterus annectens. The sequence continues at coordinate 179,923,950 of NC_056744.1, forward strand.
TCTGTACTGTTGCTTATCGTACTGCCTTGAGGCATACTACTGTACTACAGATCTTAGCGTCCAATGTCACGTATATTAGATTGTGACTTCATAGCCTACACAACCCACATCACACCACCTGGCCTGATGTTCTCTGTCTGCATAGGCCTGTGGGGGAGGTTACCCACATGCCTCTTTAGGGCCATGATACAGCATTTCTTTGTGTTTGCATTAGTGTACAGTTGTCCTGCTGCGTCTGTGCTACTGAAATGCTATCATGGCTTAGTGGTTCAGTACTGTGACTATAGTGCGCAGTATCCTGGGTTCAAGCCCTGTCACTGCTTTTTATTTTCATGCTGGGCAGACCAGACTGCTTAAGGAACAGGAAAGCAAATATGAGCATGTTTACCTGACTTTGCTCAACTTTGCCCGACCTTGCCCAACATTGCTCAGCGTTGCCCGATGTTGCGCTAGTTAGCACGGGCAATTTTGTTTACATATACTAAATATTGGTAAAAGCTGCTTAGCACTGCTTTATATTGCTTAAAACATGGCAATCATGCCTCAGGTGGTGCTGCAGGGCTGCCTATGTCGGATGCACATACTACACTCCCTATACATCTTTGGAAACAGGTAGTGTCAAGTTAGGCATCCCTTTTATTTTATGTGTGATTCAGAGAGAGGTATCATTTCCAGGGTTCCTTCTGAGCCAGTGTATGTGCTATGCGTTGCCTCTTTGCCAAGGCCAAGGCATACTGGGCACACCTACTTCTGCCTACTGGGGCAGGCTCAGGTTGTTCCTCCTCTGAGTCATGCTGTGCCTGTGCAGGCCTTGGCAATGGTGAGGTGCTGTTTGGCCCTGCCCCATGCTGTTCCTGCTGCAGCTGTTTTCGCAGGATCATATTGTGTAGCATGGCACATACCATGACAATTTGGTTACATGTAGTTGGTGAGTACTGCAAGGCTCCACCAGATGTGTCCAGGCACCGGAACCGTGACTTGAGCATCCCAAACACATGCTCGATTAAATTTCATGTTTGTGCGTGTGCCTCATTATGGAGTTCTTGTTCAGGTGTGTGTGCATTTCTGGTGGGTGTCATCAGCCATGGCTCCAGTGCGTATACAGCATCCCCCACTAGGTGACCGTCAGGGATGTCCCCATTGGCAAATGTCTGGTACAGCTGCGTCAGATGCCAGATATGGGAATCGTGGTAGCTTCCAGGGCAGCCAGCACACACATTCAGTATTATGCCCTGGGCATCGCACATGACATGGCAGTTGATGGAGTGGAAGCCCTTGTGGTTGATGTAGGCCCTACCCCGCTCACCGGCTGGTGCTTTGATGTGTATGTGCGTGCAGTCAATTGCACCCACTACCTCAGGGTATTCCGCTATTTGCTGGAAGAGATGCATATTGCCGGCCAATACCTCATGGGAATTGGGGAAATATACATGATCACCGACTTGTGCTGACATGGCATTCAGGAACTGGTGCAGTACCCCGGATGCTGATGCCTGTGAAATCCCCATCATATCACCAGTTGGTCTCTGGAAGGTACCTGTTGCTAGTATTCTTAGGCCAACACATACATTGGTTTCCACTGGGATGGGTTCCCCCTCTGTTGGTTCTGTGTGTGAGGCGTGGCCTGCACAGCTCAACAATTTGCTGCAGGAGGTCTCTGTCCACTCTGTAGTGCTCCAATATCTCCAGCTCATGTAGCCCTGGTAGGTTAGCCTGGGTCTGTACACTCTTCTCCATCTCCTCACTGTGGGTTGCTCAGCAGGATTCACAATGGCACCACCCTCAGCATCTTGCACATGTTGCCTTATAATAACAATGGCAGTCCCTAACATTTTTTTGTCTCAGTTAAGCTTTTTAAGTTTTCACTTCTCTTTGTAGACTGCAGTGTTGCAGTGTTTCTGAGAAAAACATGGGGGAATGTTGTTTGCAAGTTTTAAGTGCTGGGCTGGGCTAGGCTAGTGTACTGCCTGTGTAATTGGCTGATTCTGATTGATTTCACCTGGCAGCTCTGCTAGTTCTCCTTGGTTAACTTCCTACTACTTCTTTTCCTTCCTTTTCCCTTTATGTTTCCACAGGGGGCAGCAACGTGCAAACAAGCGCAAACAAGTGCACACGAGTGCACACTCACGCACACAGGCTTACACAGGCTTAGGCGAGTGCACATACACGCACACAGGCTTAGACAGCATTACACAGGCTTACACGGGTGCACACATGTGCACACAGGCTTAGACGGGTTCACAGGCACGCACACGTGCACACACAGTGTAAGCATCTTTGCAAGAAACTTTAGTGATATCCACGGCGTACACCTTCGGTTTCTGGGTTTCAGTTAAGTCAACTGTAAACATGCCTCTTCCAGTCCTGAGTAACTTACAGCAAACACATGCCACTCTGCTCCAATAAGCTTACAGTCTTTGATACATACTCTGTTGCTCCCCTAATCCTACTCTTACACTCTAGGGACATGGTTCACATGACAGGGAAAATTGGGATTCACTATCCTTATCCTCATTTGCATAGGATTGTCTACTAATGCTTGGTTACATCTCTCAGACTGAGCTTCCCCCCTTAGCAACCACTACTCAGTAGCCATGTTGTCTTCAGCCTGCCATTCACCAGCATGGCAGAAGAATAATTTTAATAAAATGCCTATTTTTGGCTTTTATTTTATTTTTTTCTGGTTTTTAGAGCGCCGCATGTTTGTGCAGCGCTGCGCTATACTTAAACATTGGATATCGTGGAAAAAAAAATATTTTTTATTATTTTGCAACAGATAAAAATGCCAATGGCCTTATATTTGGCCATTGGCATGCTTTCTCAACTGGATGCATCCTTTATTTGGAGCTGTCATAGCTCCGTTTTGCTATTTGCAGAACGGTACTCCGTTACCAACGGAGTACATTTCTGCAAATAACACTACTCTTACTCGGACAGGTTAGTGCTTCCAGGATCACAAATTTACCTCATTTGCATAGCTTTCAGCAACAAATGAGGTAATTTGCATAACATAACACTGTCCGTGCAAGAGTAGTTTTAGGAGCTCTCATGCACGCCCCTGCCGGATGTTCCTGGATCGCTCGGCAGACATATTGGCTGTCTGGTGTCTTACTCTACTCTTAGACTCTGTGCAAGCCTTCATGAATCTGGCCCTTAGTCTAACAGATAAAAACAAACTTTTTTAAGACAAACACATTGTACAGAATATTTACCCAATGCATTGTTCTCAGTCTTAATTTTATCAGTATAATGATGTTGATAAATCCTTAAAAAAATATTGGTTTTGCCAATGTAAAATGCTTCACAAACTGTACAAAAAGCAGCATAAACAATGTATGCAGTCTTACATGTTACATGTTAAAAAATCCCAGTGTTGCATAAGTCCAGTCAGTGTTTGTGCAATAAAAATTAGGCCACTTTTTGAAGTGTATCTGCCTGTTGAACAGTTGAAACATGTGAATGTTCCTGTTTTCTTAACCTTATCCTATCCAAACTTCTTTTCTACAATACATTTAACATTTCTTCCTTTCTTAGTAATAAATAATTGCTTATTTCCTACTGTTTTTGATACCTCCTCACTTCTTGAGATACGCCAGTTGTTACAAATGACATTTTTATAGTCAAAGAATCTAATGAAAAAAATAAAAGCAGGGACACTGTCCATTTTTTGTTCACTTTGATTTTTAATGTCTATCAATGTCCCTTATAAAATTGTCTAACTACACCTTCAGGATATCGTCTGGATGCAAATGTTTTGAGTAATGAGCCCACTAAACCAGTATCTGAGGTAAGTTGTTTCACTCTTGATAGTTGACCCCTGAGTATGTTGTGTTTTAAATATTTTGGATGCATATTGCTGTAACACGAAAAAGCTGGCTGTTGCCTTATTTAATAATAGTAGATAACACTCGGGACCCTTCCTTTTTAAATCTTTCCACACCTAAAAAGATAATTCTGTTGATGTGACTTTGAAATGCAAACCTAAAGAAATAGGTTTATAGGAGATTACTAGGTTAGCAGCCCTACAGCCTTTAAAAGCCTAGCCATGTTAGTCTGAAGTATCCTCCTTTGTTCTTTTTGGGTAGTTTGCAGAATGAATTTATGAATAGAGTGGGTCTGTGATCAACATTTTCTACCCCTGTCCATGAGGTACATGGGTGCTACCCCAGGGGGGAATTTGTGGCCCCCCATCCAATTATTTAAGCGCTCTGTTTTAAGTGAATAGGAAGACTATTCCAAAGAAGTGGCAGTCTCTGGGAGACATATCTGTCTGTCCAGCATGTTCTGTTAATGACACAGGTTAGATTAAGATCCCTAGAGTGCATGACTCTTGTCCCATTTGACTTGCAGATGTTCATCATTTCCATTAGGGCTGGGTCAGAGATTGTCCTTTAGGCCAGGCACAAGTCACCTCTCAGCAGCCTATAAGATACAGAGTAAAGTGACAAGGCATTCAGCCTGTCCACATAGGTTATGGCTTGGAGTCCTTGTATTTTCTTAGTGAGAAACTTTTGAATTTTCTCCGGCTGCTGCAGGTGTCTGGTGAGGTACATGCATAAGGGTGCATTATACTCTATTACTGATCTGATGAGGATCGAGTGTAGTGAAGTTATAACATTCCTTAACATGGATGCTATGCCCTTGCATATGAGGTGTGCTAAGTAGAAAGCTTTCCTTACTGCTATGAAAATTTGGTGGGCAAAGTTCAGATTGCTATCAACTTGTATTCCCAAGTCTCACACCACAGGGTTGGAACTCAGGGGGGGGGGGAGTGCTGTCAGTATTGTAATTTGTAGGGAATTTCATTTTGCCAAAGGGAATAATGATGTATTTTTTGCATTTAGTTTTAGACCATGGCTTTGGCACCAATCATTTTTTGTGTTAGCCCTTCTTGTAATATGTTGACATCATTAGGGGACTAAATGATTGCTCCAAGTTTGCAATCATCAGCGAACTTGGTGAACCAGAGGCCATGTATTTTGGCCTGGATTTCTGAGAAATAGGTGCCAAATAGTAAAGGGCCCAGAACAGACCCCTGTGGTACTCCACTAGTGATGGGTCTACTGGTTGAGGTGGAGTCACCAATTTTTTACACAGTGTGTTCTGTCAGTGAACCAGTTACTACCCATCTAGTAACATAAGTGTTAATCCCCAGCTGGGAGAATTTCTTAATAATGCCAGAGTGGGGGATTGTGTCAAAAGCCTTGGTAAGGTCAAGATAGGCTGTGTGCACTGTCTTACCCTTATCTATGGATTTGGTGATATCCTCAAAGAAGTCTACCAGGTTTAATATGCATGATCTACCTTCAACGAAGCTAAACTGGGTTGGGTCCAACATTTGGAGGTCACCTATGTCCTTGTTGATAAGGTCCTTGATAATTCTTTCCATGGTGTTCCAGATGAGGCTGGTTAGACTTATAGGACTGTAGTTCTCAGGGCCAGTTGATGGCCCACCTTTGTGCAGAGGGATTAATGTTGCTGCTCTCCATTCTGCAGGAACATAGCCAGTTCTCAAGTTATGGTTAAAGAGAATGCCAAGTGGGTCTGCTAGGTCTTGTTTTACATTGTCTAGTAAACAACCTAGGATATAATTTGGTCCCACTGAGGCTGTGTTTTTGGCTTTGGTGAATGCAGAGATGACCTGTTCTCAAGAGATACTAGGCAGAGGACTGGTGTCAGGTATGCTTTTGGATATGGTAGCTGGGGATGGGGGGTGAAGTTTGCAATAAATCTGTCAACTAGTAGGTTGGCATTATCTTCCTGTGTAGTATGAGTGATCCAGTCTACAACCATTTTGGCACATAGCTGGACATTCCCTTTTAGACTTCAGATATAGTTCAAGAACGCCTTATGATTATCCTTAGCTAGGGATGCAATTTTAGTTTCATAATTTGCTTTAGAAGTCTTTAAAAGATTTCTGATTTTCTTGTTTAGGCTTAGGAGGGAACTCTTCTTCTGCAGAGTGATATCCCTCTTATTTTTTGACGACAGTTTCTTCCTCTTGTTATATAATCTGTTTCTACTTGAAGTCCACCATGGTGGCTTGTTTTGACAGAAAGACCTGTTTTGATCTGGTCAGGTACAGCAGAGTTTATGCAGTCACTTAAGTGTTTGTACAGGGCATTTGTGTACACTTCTGCATAGTGATCATTGATGTCTGTGACTGTGGGTGGGATGAAGCTTTTTATAATACCACTTAGTAGATTGTAGTTAACTTTGATAAAGTTTTTTTTTACAATTTTTGTTCCTGTGAGGGTATCAGTTCCAGTAGTTACTTCAAATGAGACTGATTTGTGGTATGACCTAACCAGGGAATTCATCACACATGGGGAAGTACAGTGATCCCCCCATGTTGGTGAGTACTATATCCAGAACTTTACAGCCCCTAGTGTGGTTGCAGACTTTCTGTTCCAGAGCATTTGTTTTAAGTCCAGGAACCTCTGGGAGGAGTATGTTTTTGCTTGTTTATGTCCCCCAGTCTATGGAAAGATAATTAAAATCTTCCATGACTAAGGTGTTGGGTTGTATGGCAAGGGATAACATTAAATTGAGGTAGGCGGTGTGCTTATCCTGGTTCATGGTGGGGGATCTATAGTCAGCAATGATGTGGTATGGTACTTTCCCGATAGCTAATTGGACATGGAGTAACTTTAGAGAGTCATGTTGTTTGACCAGTCTCAAAGTGTATTTGGTTTTAATGAAGATGGATACACCACCACCTTTGGTTCCCTCATGCTCATTATGAGGTCTGAACTTGTGGAAGGCATTGTAGCTCTGCACATCCAGAGTGCGCTTAGCAGCCTTGAACAATATCACAGTAACTGGACAGATGTCAGCATCCTCCAAGGTGAGGAATGCTTCCAGGGAGTGCACTTTCATGTTTAAACTCCTAGCATTAAGCAGCACAACACTGAGTTTGTCTTGATTAGATTTTTATTACATCAGAAAATGTGTTGTTTTGACATTGCCTAAAAGAATCACTATGGGGGAGGCAAGGGCCTTTGCCAGTATCCAACAGCCTAGGGGGACAGGTGTTGACCATCTCTAGCAAAGCAGCGAGGTTTGTCTATCATATTCTCCCAGATTGACAGATATTGGGTCCCCTTGACTGATACCAGAAGCTAAGCCAATTGTTGAAGTCAATCATTTTTGTTTATATTCTGGTATCATCCAGGGAGAGGGAAGGATACTGCTTAGGGCTAGGGACATACCTGTCTGGGACACATAATCAGAGAGTTCCATCATGTCTCTCTTCATATAGTCCAGAGAGATACATCTCAAGTCATTCACTCCAACATAGACTATGACAGAGTCATAACGGTACTTGTTGTTGACTGACTTCAGTACATGCATGATTTGTTGAATCCTGGCACCTGATAGGCAGCTGACTGTGACTTTCTCCTTGTCCAGTCTAATGAGGGGGACATCTGTCTGTCTTACTATGGAGTCGCCTATGACCAAGACATTTGATGTGTTTTGCCTTAGGGGCATATTTGTTGAGACACAGGTGTGCATGTCGATATGTGTAATGGTTTATTTTTGTTTAGCGTTGAGTGTGGGTGGTGTGTGTTTGGGAGATATCTGTTCTTTTGGTAGGCTTTTAGTGAGTACCTCCATGTATGTGGGTTTATGTGTCATGGCCTTATTTTATGTGAAAGTTGAGGCTTGTTTGAGAGGTGAAGTATGTGTGCTGACAACCTGTTTGATGTCTAGTTTGTTTCTGTGTGCCAGAATTTACTCCAATTCCACAGTGTATTTGCATCTCTCACATAGGGAGTTAGTTTGCTTTAAGAGTAAATGGTTGTCAGTATACATGAAGCAATTGCTACATTGCCTCAAGATGCCCATATCAATCAAGATGGCAGGAAAAATTATGGGAAATTGCCCATCCATTGTGGCAGGATTTTTATGAATGTGGTATTTGGCAAGGAAGTGGGCTACCTGGATGTAGGACTTTGGCTTAACTAGTGGACTAGTTTGACTTAGAGTAGCAAAGGTAGTGGGTGTATAGTTAGTTGTGGATGATAAGTGGGAGAATGCTTCTTACAGAGCAACTGAGCTGCCCCTTGCTCAGCAGGGAAGCTTGTGGAGGTTCTAGTGAAAGGTCTCGATGGAAATATAACGTTTCCAGTTGTTTGTATCTCTACAGGCCTCTGCTAAACCCAGTTGAGCAGTGTGCAGCAATGAGCAAATACAAGGCTTATATACAGACTAATTTAAAATGTTTTTAACACAACTTCCAATGGGAAAGCCTTTCTCTAGCAATCCCCAACTCAGATGTGTCCTGAGCTACAGACTTCTGCCACAAGGGTGCAGGGAGACCCTTTTAATGTAAGATGGATGGTTTAAGAGCGCAGTGATACTAAACAGTCTAGATTCAGCAGGTCTGAATCTAGCCTACGCTATATAAGGCAGTGAAACGCAATTTCAAAGTTTAGGCACAAACAGCAAAAATGAAGCAGTAGTTCAATTGCATAGAGTTAGTAAAGTACAGTGCTGGCTTAAAATATACTTATTTTTCATTTTTTTTCAGTGGATGCTTTGGATTTCAGTGCAGATGTACTCCAGACCACTGGCTAAAGTTGCCAAACATTGAGCAGTTCCAGTAAACTGAGTGCAAACCTGCCCAAACATGATGCTTATATACAGGCAAATTTAAACAATTTGTAATACAACTACCAGGGGGAAAGCCCCAAACTGAGCCTTTATCCAACAATCCCCAACTGAGATGGGTCCTGCCTAAGCAACATACTTCTGCTACAAGGTTGCAAGGAGGTCCTCTTAACGTAAGATGGCTGGTTTAAGTGCACAGTGATAGCAAACAGTCTAGATTCAGCAGGTCTGAATCCACCTATGCCATGTAAAGCAAGGAAAAACAATTTCTCGATGGGAAGGAGTAAAAGTACTATCATTCATCAGTCTAATGTCTTTTTCTAACTTTTTTTCACTGTCTTCCCACAAGAAAAATATATCATCAATAAAATGATTATACAACTTCATATGTTCAAAACCAACTTAACTTTTGAGTATTTATACCTCTCAATATGTCATAACCAAACTGACGTAATTTGGTCCCATTCTGGTACTCATGACAACTCCTTTTCTTTGTTTGAAGTACATACTCCCAAATGAAAGCATTATTATTCAAAACTTGATCTAAACACTCTGTAATGAACTTAACGTATTCAGTGGTGTAATCCATATTCATTTGTAATAAAAAAGAAACCCATTCTGTCCTCACTTCATGTGGGATGACAGTGTATAAAGATTGAACATCAACTGTAACTATTAAATTTGTGTTTTTAAATTCTGGAGTCTCTAACAAAAAAACAACATTGGGGGGATTCAATAGACTCTGTGTAAGTTTCGAGCAGAGCCTACAGAGAGTGTTTTCACTTGTTTGATTTTGCTCATCAAGCATGTTAATAAGGCGCTGCATGCATAAGGAAGGATTCGCTGCTTGCACCATTGTTGCAGGCTGCAAAACCTCTAATATGAATGCAGATCATGCCTATTAACATCTTAGTGCAAGAAATGTGGACAAAGACTAAAATAATGGGGGGATAATGGCACAAAAATAGGGACAGATTTCGAATATTATTCTTTTAAACTTACAAAATAGCTAGAAAAATAGGATTTGTGTTAGCATGCATTTTCTGAAGGATATAAAGTATGAAACTCAAATGTATGTCATTATTTATTGACTCTGATCTTCAGTTATTTTCGAGAAAACCACAAATTTTACAAGGAAGAGCCTAAAAATATGAGAAGAAAATCTATACATTCTGCAACAATCTGGACAGTTGAGAGATATGATGCAGATAGCATTTCCGTGTAAGGTCGCTGGCTGCAACACAGATTGTATGACAGCATGGAAATTGATTTTCCATTTCTTGAGATTTCTTCATTAAAAATTTGGGGCACTTCCACATATTGTTTTTCCTCATTTTAAATATTTCTCCAATATTTTTTTATTTTATTTTTTGGTGGGCGGCCAGTGTTTGTGAGATGCGCCTCTTAACATAAACATGTTTGGCTGTGCTCATCTATAGAAGTGCGGCAGTGCATAAACTGGATGAATGGACCACCCAGGTTGCAGACAGGACCCAGACAGCCACAAACAAAAACCTGATGCATTCAATTAATACTATTGGCCATTGCACAAACAGGGTAAGTGGCATTGTGCTGTGATTAACAGTGAAAACTTTACAATGAATACTGATAGGTAATGTCTTGTAAGTAATCCTGTGGCAGCAGTGCTAAATCTACGTTGTGAGTGCAGGTGGTCCTGGGCTCTAGTACAGATTGTGCAATCTTTGTTTTACTGTTGTGACATTGTAGATTATAGCAATAAATTGCAACATACACAACTGTGCTCTCAACCATCCTGTGGCAACAACTGTAAGTGTAGGACTACTGTACAGATGGTCCAGGGTGTGAATGTAGCATATTTCATGCACATTTAATGTCGTTCCACTTCACATTGTAGTCACTCTCATTTATAACACTTGACATAGTGTAGCTGATATTAATGTTTATATGTATGAGGGCTGAGACACTAATATTGTGTCAGTTATTTATCTATGAATTGTCCATTTATTACCACAAGTATGTGTGGGTATACTGTGCACTATGTTCCTGCAAGTATATTTGTGCTATCTTGATTGGCATGACCTTCCCATTTTACTAACACATTTACACAAGTGCCTGTATATCAAATAACCTAGAAACTGCATTCCTTACCACTGTTGTGCATTGCTTTACAATCTTGCAAACATGTTGCCTGGCAGTGCTCACCCTCGACTACCATGTTTGCATGATGCTAAACAATGCACACCTTTTTCAAATGTTGCCAAACCAAAAAGTGTGCACTCTCAGTAAGTACAATATAAGAAACTGGCATGAAAATATCAGGTTACAAAATGCAATTGTCAGGAAATGCTCACTCTACACTGAGTTTGAGCTATGGTAGGCATGTCTGATGTTTGTGGTGAGGGAGTGCACTTCTGAGTGCAGAGGTGGGGTGTCAGTAGTCCAAAGTGTTTACTGGACTCCTGGGTAAGCAGCATGGTCTCCGGTTGCTGTAGCAGGACTATTTAGGCTCAGAATACAAACCTGAAGCCTGGAATGGTATTGCCAGGGCTTTGACCAGTGATACAGGTATTCCCTGTACTATTGAGCAATGCTGACATCATTTTTATGACCTCATGGAGGGGGAAGTGGGATAACCTGGAACATTGGATAGGGGAATTTAGTACGGGGGACACCCAATAGATGTATAATTATCAATTGCAGTGACTAATTGAAAGAGTTAAAAGATGAATATAGTCAACACTGGTATTCATAACGGTGTTCTGTTCAGTTCTGTTTTTTTTACACAACTGCCACGGAGCAAGCACTGAATATGAGATCCCATACTTTGAGATTAGCAAGAATGTGAGAAGCATGTGGTATGTATGCATCAGAACAGTACTGTTATTATAGCACTAAAAGATAAAGACTGCTTAGTTGGTATTTCTTGCAGTTCTATAAAATTGAGCATACATATCTCAACTGTAAAAGAAAGTATGCATGCCTTAGTTTGTAGCATAAAGCAACAGTTCCATATTCTCAAATAACAGTGAGGATGCATCTCTAAACTGTAAAAAGAAACTATGCATACAGTAGGCTGTAGGAAAAAAATAACAGTACAGTATTAGAGAGTAGTCAGCAGTTATGGGTTCAAAAAGCATACTTCGGAAATATATAAAACTGTTAGGTTTTCATTGTTATTGCAATGTAACTTCAGAGCTCTATATCAATAGCACAAATGGCCTACTGTAAACTATAATCAGTATAATTGCAACACACACATATGTGCAATATATGCACACATCATGGATTGCTGGCTGCAATTTGTACTATAGTTATAAACTGGATAGTCTTAAAAGTAATAAAGAAATGTGTTAAAGTTTGTAGTGTTAAAAGTAAAGGTAACAGAAGAGAGTCAATTGTATTAATGCTTTGTATGTCACATATGAAGTTACAAATGTTTTCCCTTTTTTCTCTCACCCCAACCCTTATATTCTCTTTTATTCATTTATTTATTTTATTTGTTGTTTTTTTCCCCACAGCACATTGAGGTAGCCCTGTTGCACAGGATACTCCTGCCCCCCCCCCCCCACCGGCTACAGCACTGCTGCCCAGCACATATAGAGCGTGACCTAGCAGCACCCCCTCTGCTGCCCTTGCACTACCTGACCCCTAAGGAAGTTCTGTCTCTGAGGATAGGCCTGCGGTTCCCTCTAGGAGTGGTGGCAGAGGTGGTGATTTTATCAACCGAGAAGAACTGCCGGGGATGGTGTGTTGATTGTGCACCACACGGTGGGTGCACACCTATGCTGGATGGAGTGCCTGCTCTCCATTCTGCTTTGAAATACCCAGAGGAGATGCAGATGTCGGGCACTGCAGCCAACGATGCAGTGAGGTGATAGTGATGATAGCCCAGTGGGTGAGGACTTGATTCTCATTGTCACCCAGCTTGAGATGCATGGGACCTCGATTTTCCCACCCTCATCCCAACCATGGTGTTCAACCACCTCTTGTGTCCTTCACAGTCGCATTGTGAAGCAACTGTGAATGGCAACATTATAATTAAAGGCATATAAAAGTATCATACTCACTTATAAAATTATGCCATACACCTGTATTTGAACCCAGAAACATCATCCTCCAACAGTAGGGCATTAACACATGCTACCACAGTGTCAGTTAAGTAGCAGATGTATTTTGTGCAATCAATAGTGACTGTCGCAGTTTAGCATGGATTTCCCTTTGTACTCTCCAATGCTTGCTCCCCATATCAACAGTGTCATATCTTTCCCATTAATTTTGTATGAAGCATCATTTCACAACCCCCATCAATGTTTTATAAAGCCTTATTGCACGATCCTCATTTATTTTTATAAAGCACTAGTGTGTGATAGGGCACATCACACACCATCTCTAAGCAATGCTAATACAAAATTAGTTAAATGTATTAGCTACAGCTGTATTTAGAACCAGTACCAGTACCATCTGGCCCCCCAAAAAAGACCTAATCACTGCATTAAGTGAATTAATATCTGCAGCCAGTGATTCAATTAAGTAACAGATGTACGCAACAGCAGTTAACTCTGCCATTTGCTATTCAGTCTGTAAAATACACCAGCTACACAACTGAGTCTCTAGCATTATCTGTTAATGCATTGATCCATTTATTTTTGCGGTCAGATGGTACTGGGTTCAAATTCAGGTGTATGTAACAGCTTCAAATACTTTTAAGTGCAAATCCAAATTATAAAGTATGATAGTTGGTATGGAGTCTCTTAAATAAACATGCTAATTAATGGACTCTGTGACAGCACATGTTAATGCACTCAGTGGAGTAATATGTACATTTTTGGGCTAGATTGTAGTGGTTTCCAATACAGCTTTATATAACACTTATAACTGCTTTTTGCCATAGCCATGCATTGGTGCTCTATGCACACCATTGCACAAATATGCTTTAAAGAAAAGAAATTTGAAAGGTAGGAAAGTGGTGAAATGGGGAGCAGGAGCAAGCAGGGGGAATGACAAAGTGAAAAGAGGGTAGAATGTTCAGTAGGGATGTAGGAAAAAAACATAGCTGTTCATTTCTTCAACAGTAAAAATGTTCAGATGTGCAGAATGTTATCTGAATTTGCAGTGTCAACCCTAAAGAGAGGGGTGACCACAACGCAATCATGCAGTATAGCCAACTGGGCCAAATCAAATGTGTCAAGATGACACGTGAGAAATTGAGAGCTATGTATGGGGAGACTTTTTTTGGAGGGGGCAGGTGCCTTTTTTTTTTGAGAGAGAGAAATGTTGGTGAAGGGATGTAGGTATGTCTGGGTCAGGTAGGTTGCATAATTGAGGAAGCAATCTCAGACAGACAGGCCATACAAGACAAGACAGAGTGACAGTGAAGGACACAAGAGGTGAGTGAACACCATGGTTGGGGTGAGATTGGGAACATTGTGAACCCATGAATGTCAAGCTGGGTGACAGTGAGAACTGAGTCATCACCCACTGGACCGTCATCACTGTCACCTTACTGTGCCAAAGGCTGCAGTGTCAGATGTCTGCATCTCCTTGTGTTATTCAGTACAATGATGCAGAGCAGTTTCTCCATCTGGTGTAGGCATGCATTAACTGTGTGGCATGCAATCATATACACCAACTCTGGCAGTTCATCCTGGGTGATAAAATCACCACTTCTGCCACTGCTTCCGGAGGGAACCACTGGCCTATTCTGCAAGGCAGAAGTATCTGAGGGGCCAAGTAGTGCAGGGGCAGCAGAAGGGGTGTGTCCCAGACATGCTGGGCTTTGGTGCCATAGCCAGTGGAGTGGAGACATGTGCATCATGTTTGCCCGGCCTGACCTAGTGTACTGTGGGAAAAAAAACAAAAAATAGAGAAGATATGGGTTGGCGTGAGAAAAAAGGGAGAACATTAGTAACTTCATACGTGACATACAATGCATTGATGCAATTATTTGACTCTGTTCTGTTACCCTTACTTTTAAGACTATCAACTCCTAACTAATTTCTTTATTACTTTTTAAGACTAAGACTACCCAGCTCCTAACAGATGCACACTATATTACAAATTGCAGCAAGCAATCCTTGATGCCTGCATATATTGCACAAGTGTGTGTTCCAATTATACTGATTACAGTTTCCTGCAGACCATTGGTACCACTGGTTTAGAGGTCTGACATTACATTGCAATACTGATGAAAACTTAACAGTATTCTATATTTGGAAAGTGTGGTTTTTGAACCCACAACCTTTGACTACTCTGATACTGAACTGTTTTTTTGACCTACAGACTAATGCATGCATACTTTCCTTTTACACTTAAGAGATGCATGCTCTATTTGATACAAATGTATAATAAGCCAAAAAAGGTGTCTTTACTTTTAATGCTACAATAGCAGTACCATTCAGATGCATACATACAACATGCATCTTGCATCCATGCCAATCTCACAGCATGGGTTCACTCATTCAGTTCTTATTCTGTGATGGCTGTGGAAAAAAAAAAAACAGAACAGAATACCATTATGTATACCTGCCTTATATCCAGCTTTTAACTCTTACAAATACTCTCTGCAAGTGATGCTTACACATCTGTGGGGTGCCCCCAGTCCTACATTCCTTGATCCATTCCTTGAGGATATTCCTCTTCCTCATCTGGAGGTCTCTGCAGTGATTTCAACATTAATGATAATGTAACACAGTTTGTGTCTGATTTGCAATGTAATGATTTTAATTTACAATTTGATGGTTTACAGTATGGTGACAAGATAATATTTTGGACTTAATATTAAAGGGACTTGTTGATAGTGCAGTTTGCACTTCTGTGCATTGGAAATTCTTAGATGGGGGAGTCATTTTTACATGGGAGCCGCTGTCACCCAATACATTTGCTTTCTTCATTATCTTATGGGGAGTTATTGAGGTTGTCTCGTATTTGTAGTAATAAAAGGGAATTTCAGGCTGAGATGCATAAAACTGCTAGTATGTTCTATAACCGGGGTTATAGTTGTGATGTGATTAATGGTGCTATTGGCGGAATTTTAAAATTGTATGATTTGTCACATTTTGATAATAAGAAAGGTTGGTTTGTGATGTTTCAAAAGAGAAAAATGTATTTTGTGACTGTTACATTTTAAGTGAGAAAATGAGCAGTGGATTGAAATATTTTTGGAATTTTTTATTGAAAAATCAAGATTTAGCTAAAATATTTCACAGAAAAGTATGTATTTCATATAAATGAGGTCAAAGCTTCAAAGACATGTTAGTCAATAGCTGTTTTGTTTCTCCAGATTTAAATCTAGATAGGTTGTTGGGTAGTTTTGGAACTTCACCATGTAATACTTGTGCAGTTTGCAGATAGATAGTGAATTGTTTTGAGATGATTAATAACATAACATTTTCACCAACAGGATGTTTTATATGTTATACTAAGGGGGTTGTATATGCATTAAAATGTCCCTGCAATTTATTTTATATTGGTGAAACTAAAAGAATGTTTATGGTTACATTATCTGAACATATTAAGGACATCAAAAATAAGTGCACAGAGAAATTTGTGTCAATGCACTTTACGAAGAAGCATAATAGTGACTATTGGTTGCTGCAAGGAACTATATTAGAGCAAATTAGTTTGTCAATTGGTAGTAAATTTGCCTTGAAGGAACAGCTTCTAAGAAAATAATCTTTATTTATTTTGAAATATAATACTCTAACACCTGGAGGTTTGAATGGGGAGGTTAATTGGAAATATTTGCTTTAATTGTTTAATTGTGCAATTGTTTTATTGAATAATTTCCTTTTTTGTTGATATAGATGCCTTTTATTGTACTTTGCTACTCCTTGAAAGTTTTATGACCAAGGCACTAGAGATTATTACATTATTTTTTTCTGGACCAGTAGCCTGTTGTCTGCTTTTATTTTTAAATTTGTTGGTTTTATTCTGTGTTGTGATTGATGATTTGAACATTGTTTACCAGTGCAGGTGATACTGGTAGCACTGGTCAAAGCTCAGGCAAGACTATTCCATGCCTATGACTTATAATCCCAGCCACAACTGTCCCTCTGCAATAGCCTGGGCCCATATTCATTCACTAGGAGTCCAACAAACACTTTGAACTCCTGGACACCCCATCTTTGTGTGCAAAATCTCAAAGCTTCTCCATGAATGCATGCCATGCCTACCACAGATAGTGTAGAATGATGTTTTCTTGCCAATTGCAGGTCTCTCGCTTACTGAGAGTGAGCACATTTTGGTTTTGCAACATTTGAAACTGTTGCGTATCACTCACCATCATGCAGAGTGCTCAAGGGTGCACACTGCCGGGCATGTTTGGTATTTATTCAAGACATCCAGTTTCTATTTGTCTCTATCTGGGTCCTGTCTGCTACCTGGGTGGTCCATTTGTCTAGTTTGCGCACTGCTGTGCTTCTCGCAAACAAGATTATCACAGCCAAACTGGTTTGGGCTAAGCAGCACATCATGCAAACAGTGGCCTAAAAATAATTTAAAAAGGGAGAAATACCTGAAATGAGGAAAATCAATCTATGATAAACACAGTAGAAAATGTTAGCACACATGAGATATGTCTACATTGGTCTGGATTTCAACTCTCACTCCAATGCATCTTAAGAAAACAGGATGGGTGCCTTATCCCTCTTTGGCACACAAACAGCTTTGCAGGTAAAGAAGTGAAATTCTTCACACAACCAACTACATCAGAATGTGTACTGCTATCAAGCCATCAGCTGTGATTTGTACATTTAATTCTCTTTATTATATTTGGACGTCATGCACTTAGTGATCACACAACCTGTTATGATTACTGCTTGCAAATATACAGCTCTGTCTTACCTTTCTGTGTTTCATGGTCATTCATCAGTTATCTGACCAGTACTCAGAGAAATGCAGTGTGTAAGCAGGTTTATACCATTGACCTTAAAATTTGCAAAGATATTAACTGGGAATAATATAATATGCAGTTGCCAATAGCTGAAGAGCAGGTTGAATGGCACAAAGAAGCATAGACTGCTCTTTTGGGGGGTGAGTTCTTGTTATGGCACATGCAAGGGCACACTGTTCTTTCAAGGGGGAATAAAGCTGAGTTACTGTTATGGCACAAACAAGCACAGAGTGTTCCCTTGGGGTGAGTAAAGGTGAATTACTGCTATGACACAAGCAAGGATGTGTTGCTCTTGCTACTGTCCTTGTTTTGCATCCTACCTGTTGTTTGATCTTTTGAGAGTTGTGAAGTCAGAAACTGCAATGTGTCTCAGTTTCTAACTTCTGTCTTTAATGATTTTCCATTACATATGCATGTTACTAAACTGAGGGCATGCAGCAATCATCAGTACTTTGGAGAGGTATGACTGTGTGAATCTTAAATTCCTGAGGCCTACTACTTACTAATGGACACATATAAGTCAAATGTCTCTGCTGTCACATATTAAGGGAATTTCTGTGCAAGTCTACCACCTATCATTTTCTTACTGTACCAAGAGATGAAATACAAGGATATGCTATGATATTATTAAACAAGACACTCAAGGATCAGGACTTACCTTGTAAATGCAGCAGTTGCTACAGTTTTAGTTTAGGGCTGACTCTGATGCACGCAGTACACAGCCAATACATGGGAAGGTAAAGGTTGCGTGAGTTGCCTGGCATCAATGCTACTATATGTATGTGCATAGGAGGAAGGTTTTATGCCCCTAGGTGGTGAGTGAGTATGCTATTCATTGTCTCTTAGCCAACGCAAGGGCATACTGAGCATGTCTATGTCTGCCTAAACCCACAGCAGCTGATGATTCTCCCTCTCACAAGAACACAAGCAGTGGCAACAAATACGAACTTTAAATGAAGAACACTAAGGAAAGGGAAAACAACATGCTGTGCTGTCACAGAATCCTAACAGTGGACTATCATAGAGTGACATGTGAAGTGCACCATATGTTTGGACTTGAAAACCCTGTAAGAGACATGTCAAAAAGTAATTATTCACATTGCAGTGTCTTACTTCACAACCATCACAAGAGCATCCACTATAACATTATGACATTTTGATGCTATCAACTGTGGAATTGTCCAAGGCCAATATATGTTAAACATACAATTACCAATTAAACACCACAAATGCAGATATACTAAGCAGTAAGTTAGGTATGCACCCTGAACATCAGATAGAAAGCCTTTTTCTCCCTGAATACAAAATACAGAAAACAGGGATATAGCTCAGGTATCATCATTGGCACAGGGTGTTGTCTGGTGGTCATTACAGAGAAGTTACAAAGTAATGATACACATTGCAGTTTCTGACTTCACAACCCTTACAACAGCATTAAAGTTGTGACATGTGGATGCTATCAACTGTCTAAATTTTCAAAGGCAATATAAGTCGGAGTTACAATGAACATTTCTACAACACCAATTCAGACATATTAAGCAATAAGTTAGCTATGCACCCTGAGCATCAGACACTGAATTTGTATCCCTGAATCAGAAATTCAAAAGACAGGAATATGGCACAGTTATCATCACTTCCACAGGGTGTTGGGGGGGAGGGGGCAGGATGCCTAGGCTGACATAAGAGTTTGATGAGAGTGTGTGAGTACAAAGGAGAAGAAGACTTGCAGTTGGACAAAAAAAATGGGCAGTGAGACAAAATAAGTAATTGTTGTGTGTATGTATGTAAGGGTCCTCCAAGTGAAACTGATGTGTGAGTATGTACATGAACACATGAACACAGCCAAGCTGAGTTCTAGCTGTATGTCATGGTGTGTTGGACAAGAGTGAGCCATGTATGGTAGAGGTTTCAGTTCATCATTGTCATCCCCGACCATGAGAAGTTATTATGCCAAGAATTGCACTGGTATGTTGATATCCAGGACCATGTTCAGATGCAGTGCTGCTAAGTGAATGTGACTGCTGTCTGACAGATGAGCTCCTTTCATGGGTTTGCCTAGGACCATGACCCCATGGCCTGTCATGACTGCATTTGGACAGTACACTCATTGATGGAGCAGTGGAAGTACTGCCACTATGGGAGTGTGATCAGGCATGGCCATATTGGCTATCAGCAGATGTTGTGGCTGACCTATGCCCATGAGGTCAATGTTCCCTTCCCAGCAGATGCTCCATCACAGACACTGCTTGTTCCATGACAGACACCATCACAGACACTGGTCATTTCTATGTGTCATTCATCTGATCCAGTGAATCTGCAACACACTGGAGGCAGTCACTCATGTTAGGCTGAGACGCATCCACAACCCTAAGCATTTGTCTGGAGCACCTATGGAAATGTACTTGTGCCTCTATGATGGCCCTAAACATATGCAGAGTGGCATAGGAAGTGACATCTGCACCAGGTGAAGGAGAGACAGCAGGCCCCCTCCGAACACCCCTATCAATCCTCCTGCATGGCACCTCGCCCACGCTGTGGCTATGGCCAGACTCAATAGGCATTGAAGCCACAGTAGCCACATTTCCCTGATTAATGTTCTCACCCTCTATCTGTCCAATATCTGTGGGCTCAGTGGTCTGTGTAGGTGTAGGCCTACTGCCTGTGTCCAATGGAAATGCAGAAGATGGAAGTATGTCAATCTTTGTATCAGATTCAACTTTTGCACCCCCTCCCCGTCCATGCCTCAGGTTGGCCACCGTCATCATCAGAGTTTGCTGATACATTGACATCAGGTGGCACAGGGCCTACAGTTCCACTGTCAGATTTACCTGTGATAAAAAACAAGAAACACAAGAATACATTAATACCGGCACTACTATAGTGCAATATTGGCTAACAAAGTAACAAGGCTGCCACTATTACAGACAGTCCTGCAATACACACAAAACTACTGAGATCAATATCACACAGTACAATATTTGTTTAAGTTGATCAGCAGTACTGACATCAAACTAATTGACTTATCAACTGCAGAAAGCAAGTGTTATTGGAGGCCTGATCATCCTGAAAGAAGTTAAGCAAAAGATAAGGGCAAAAACATCATAATCAGCAATATATTTGCCCCTTTATAGTTGCAGTAAACAATTGTTTAAACAAGAATGTGGCTGACAACTCCAAGCTAAGCTTATACTTGTAGCAATCATCAATCCCCCACCAATCAAATAAATACATGTGACACAGATTTAACTTATTCCTTCAAATTCTTTAACTATATAGCAGTATTCAACTGTTCAGATAACAAGGCCTACCTGCAAACTCCTCCTGTGATGAAATGCTGGTTCCCACATCCAGCATGTGTTCATAGGTTCATAGGTAAATTCTAGGCTATCTGCCCAAGGGCATCTATAAGCCTAGCTAGAATGTGTTGGCTTTCGCCACCCCCTTAGATTAGTTCCCTGTGCCTCTGTCCAGCAGAGCCACTGTAGTGATCCCCGGGGTAAATTTTCTGTTTCCCATCCACTCGTCAAGGTTTCTCTTGAAGAGAGTTATTGAGGGGCTCTGCCTAATGTAGATTGGAATCCTGTTCCAAAGCATGGGAAGTCTCTGAGACAAGAATCTATCCCTCCAGCACGTCCTATTTATTGTTGTGGTGAGGTTTAGATTCTTAGAGCGTGTGGCTCTTGGGGATTTGTTTTTTTTTTTTAGGTGGAGCATGTCTATCAATTCTGGGTTGGACATGGCCTTGTATGTCAGGCAGAGATTACCTCTGAGTAAGCGGTATGCAGCTGAGTACAGATGGAGTTTCTTCAGTTGGGCTGCATAGGGCATCTGTTTGAGGCCAGTAATCCTCTTGGTGAGGTACTTCTGTGGTCTTTCCAGCTGTTGCAGGTGTCTTGTAAGGTACATCCCAAATGGGACATTGTACTCTATGATGGGTCTGATGAGTGATTAGTAAAGGGGCACAATAACCTCTTTTGTTCTAGATGTGAATCCTTTTGTGATTAGGTGGGCCACATAGAAGGATTTTCTAACCACCTTGGCAATATGATTATCAAAGGAGAGATTACTATCTACTTGGGTCCCCAGATCCCTTATTACATTTTCTGTATTTAGAGGGCGACCACATATGTGGTAGTTTGCAGGTACTTTGTTTTTTTTCAAAGGGAATTGCTATGTACTTTTTGGCATTTAGCTTGAGGCCATGATTTTGACACCAGGTATCTGTCTCAGTGAGACCCTTCTGGAGGATGTCTGCATCAGCCGAAGAGTCCATTATGGCCCCCAGTTTGCAGTCTTCTGTGAACTTGGTCAGCCATAGTCCTCCTGTGCTTGCCTTTACCTCTGAGAAGTATATACAGAACAGGAGGGGTCCCAGGACTGAGCCCTGGGGGACTCCACTTGTAACCAGTTTAGAGTCGGACCTAGAGCCCGCAACTCTCAACGTGTGGGTTCTATCCGTGAGTGAACTGGCAACCCATCTTGTGATGCAGGGGTTTATGTTCAGGCTAGTGAGCTTGTCTATAATACCAGAATGGGGAATGGTGTCAAAAGCCTTTGCGAGCCTTAGGTAGGCTGTGTGGACTTCCTTTCCCTCATCTAAAGCCTTGGTAACTGTCTCAAAGAAGTCTACCAGGTTTAGGAGGCATGGTCTGCCTTTAACAAAGCCAAACTGGATAGGGTCCAATGTTTGGAAGTTCCCAATGTCTCTGTTAATGAGTTCTATGATGATGAGCTCCATAGCCTTGCAGACCAGGTGAGTCAGCCTTATAGGATGATAGTTCCTGGCATCCATTGTGGCTCCACCTTTGTGGGGCAAGATAACTGTTGCTGTGCATCACTCCATGGGTACATAGCCTGTAGAGAGGCTGAGTTTGAACAGTGTGTTTAGGTGAGGGGTTAATTCATTTTGGAGCTCGTGTAAGACACAGCTGGGACACCATCCTGTCCCATTGAAACTGTGTTTTTGGCTTTGGATAGGGATGTTTTAACCTGTGTGTCAGTGATTTCCAGGGCTCTACATTCTTCTGGTATGGTTATGGGCCCTTTAGGGGGTGAGAGGGGGTGAAGTTTGCACTAAACCTGTCTGTAAAAATGTTGGCAATATCAGTCGGTTCAGTGTATTTTGTGCCATTCTGCACTAACTCATAGCAGATCTGAGAGTTTCCACTTAGGTTCTTGACATAGCTGAAGAACACTTTGTGGTTATCTTTGGAGTCCTTGGCAATTTTTCTTTCAAAGCTAGTCTCAGATGATTTTATGAGGGATCGTAGTTTTTTGCTGATACTGATCAGGGATGTCTTTGCTTCTTGGGATTTTACTCTTTTCTGTACTAGTTTCTTCCTTCTATTGTATAGCTTGTTTATGGCATGGGTCCACCAGACTGGTTTCCTTTTCTTGGAGGAGTGAGTCTTGGTTTTGCTTGGGATAGCATGATCCATGCATTCTTGCAGGTGCTCATAGAGTGACTCTGTAAGGAATTCAGCAGCTTGGACAGCATTGTCCTTTAGCATAGGGGCTGTGAAACTTTCCACCTCAGTCTTGAGTAACATGAAGTTTGCTTTTGAAAAGTTTTTCACAGTGGTTTCCTTGATTGGAGGTGGGGCGGAATGTGGATATCCAGAGTGATTAGTCTATAGTCTGATCTAACCAGCGAGGGGTTGACCTCCAGTGTGGAACACCGGTTGCCCATGTTGGTGATGACCAGGTCCAGTATGTTGTCACCTCTGGTGGGGGTGTTGACCAGTTGATCCAGGGCATTCAAATTTATAAATTCTAGGAAGCGTTCGGCAAGGGAGTTAGTACTTGAGTAGTTCTCCCAGTTAATGTTTGGGTAATTGAAATCACCCAATATTAGGATGTTTGGTAGGACCTTCATATTTTCCAGTGCCTCCAGAAACATGGAATGGGGGTCCTGGGTCATGGTGGGTGATCTATAGAAAGCTACAATTTGAATTGCAGTTTTTCCCATTGTTAGTTGTTCATGGATGATCTCTGAGGCATCGTGCTGTGCCACTAACCCTGAGGTATTGGTATCCTTGATGAATATGAATACACCCCTGCCTTTTGTTTATGGTCCTGGTTCTGTGGCTGAAAAGTATGGTATGAGTTATAGTGTGGTAGTGCTTGGGTGCTCTCTGGAGACTTAAACCAGGTTTCTGTTACTGCACAGTTATCAATGTTCTCCATGCTGAGGAGTGCCTCGAGTGCATGCATTTTGAGGTTTAGACTTCTGGTGTTAAGTAGCATTACCCTCAGTTTTTGGTTACTTGTGCTATTTATGGTGGTGGGTTTGTCTTTTGAGCCTTGCCTAAAAAAGACACTATGGGGGCAGCAAAAGCCTTGGCCAGTATTCAAAAACCTAAGGGTGACAGGTGCAAGCCATCTCCTGTGAAGCAACGTGGCTTGTTGAGCATGTCATCCCAGGCAGACAGATACTGGATACCCTTTGAATGACACCAGAAACTTGGCCAATTGTTGAAATTGATCATTTTTTCTTTATACTGTGGCATCATTCTTGGTGAGGGCAGGATACTAATCAGGGTCAGGGTCATACCGGCCTGGGCTACGTGATGAGAGAGCTCTTCCATGTATCTTTTCATATAGTCCAGGGAGGTACGTCTCAGGTTATTCACACCAACATGGACAATGACAGAGTTGTATTTGTTCTTGTTCTGGAGTGACCTGAGAGCTTGTGTTATGTGGCAGATCCTGGCACCCGACAGGCAGCTAACTGTAACCTTCTCCTTGTCCAGCCTAGTTAGTGGGACATCAGTGTGCCTGACTATAGAGTTGCCTATTACTAGTGTGTTGGGTATGTTATTTTGCCTTAAGGGCTGTTATTGCATGACACACTGATTATGTGAAGTTTGTGTTTCATGGTTTGTGATGGGGTGTGGAGGTTGCTTGGATGTCTGCTTTGAAGGTCTCTGTTGCTTTTGCAAAATTTTATTTAGAACCTTTGAGTATGTTTTCATGTATTTATGTGTGTTATTTGCTGGTGTTGGGTTGATAGGTCTATGTGAGGCTGGTGGTGTGTTGCAAGTATTTCCCTTCTCCTCTTGACTGTCAGTTCCAGTCTTGGGTTGAGAGAGCTTTGCCTCCAGTTTGGCTGTATAATTGCATCTTTCGCATATATTGGTGTTTGTTGGTGGTAGGAGGAGAGGGTTGTCTGTGTACATGAGGCAGTTGTAACATTGCCTCAAAATGCCCAGTTTCACCATTTGGACTAGAGAGTACACCTGAAACTGCCCTTTGGACATGCCTGAATAGATAAAGTGAGCTGTTTTACTGATTGGCTCGTAGGGACGAATAGAGAGCCTTGTCCTTCTGGGCAGTATAGGGGGTCTAGTGCTAGGGTTCATTAGTGCTTGCTATGAGTTTTGAGAAAGTGCTGGGCTGTGAAATTAATGGTTTGAGTGCTTAAGTTGAAAGTTTGTCTAGTTTCTAGGGAAAAATTGAAGAGTAGACTTTGTGGAGCTGGGAATAGTTTAACCCTAGCTAACCAAAACCGCACAAATGCATTTTTATAGCAGGGAAATGAAAGAGATAGAAATTAGCCCAAAATGGCCAATAAACTACTAACTTATGGGCTGAAACCACTCCTCCAAGGACAGATAGGCTGTTCAAAGCTCCTCTCTCTCACAGGTGAACAGAGAAACTTCCTTCTATCCAAATAAGGTATGGCAACACAGAAACTTGTAACACAGCCCTGAATTTAGGAATAACCTGAAAACTGGACTATACTAGTTCAGAAAGGTGGGAAACAAGTGGGATGGTAGTGTCCTGGGAGCTGACTTACATCTGCTAGGAACAGCTCATTTAGGGTCAGTGGTGGTTCCCTAGGAGGGTCGCCACCTGTAACCAAGAGGTCATGGAGTACTGCAGCTTCTCACCTTCTTGCTGCAGTGATCATATCAGTGGCCCTGTGATGCACCTGTTCATAATTTTGGCTGTGGCTGCTCACGCCATTCACATTAGCAAAAATTTATTACCATAGTATGAGCCTGTGGCCCATATCTTGCCTTCACTTTTGCAGGAGGAAGACACCATTTTGCTAAAAAGCCTCAATTATTACATTTTTTCAGCATCTGTGAAGGGTCTTAGACACAGATTGACACATCTTAATGCCTGATTGCAGATGGCCTAAAAGAAAACAGACATATAATACACATAAATATCACATAACTACAAAATATTGTTTACATATACAACAGAAAAAGCAGCCAGTCAGTATTACCCACTGGTAAATTACAGATGTGAAATACTAACAACAGACAGGATACAAAACAAGGAGAATAACAAGAGCAAGATATCCTTGTTAATGCCATAACAGTAACTCACCTTAGTTCCTACCCCCACAAAAGAACAGGCACATGACCCTTTTGGCTAACAAAATATCTTGGCAATCCTACAAATGCTGTCAAAGGACCTATCCCTGAAACATTTCTATATACTTCTCACACAGCAGTCATTTCCATTTCTAATTAATGCATCCAGATAGTGTAGAAGTCTGTGCTTCACATTATTGTTAAATATCTTCCAGCATATGCAGTATGTAGGTGACAAAATGGAACCAAACCTTGTGAGAATCAGTACTCATCTGGAGAGATATAGTATGCATATTCTCAATGTTCCAAACATATAGAACTAACATCAGCTTGCCAAGTACATTGCTGCCTTTGTATATGTTGTAGATTAGTAATGGATTGCATTTGTGAGCGAGTACCGTTTGGGAGGAGTTAATCACAACAGCACTGTAGGCTGCCTTACTTCCACTGGGTGGGTCAGCTTACATCTAGAAACGTGTGTCTGGAGACACCACAGGCCTTTCTCATCAACATAACACTACAAACCATGCTATGATGTATGTGGTTAGATTAAAACCCTTGTCACTCTAATCTGTCTGGTATACAATGAGGTAATGTCTGCCTGGCCTCCAGCCCACTGTCTGACCATGGCCTGGTGAGATTACTGCATATCTAAAACTATCATATAGCTGATGGCATCAGCAGTGTCTGTTGAGGACACAATAATAGTGTCCCACATGTTGGTGTAAAATGCTCTCTGTAATGTCAAGTAATAGCTCATACACACACCAAGCTGACTGTAGTGAGAATGCACCCCCTACCTATCCACATGTACAGAATGCAGAACACAGTACTTAACACAAGCACCACAGCTCTAGTCTGACTTGGAGTGTGTCAGATAACACTTTATACTGTTGAGGACAAGGTAACAGTGTCCCATGTGCTGGTGTAAAATTCTCTCTGTAAGGTTAAGTAACAGGCCATGCACAGACACCACATTGGCTGCAGTGAGAAGAGACGCCCTACCTCTCTAAGCACAGAACACAGTACTTAACACAGGTGCCATAACACAAGTCTGACTTATGCAGGAGTGAAGGTGAACCTATAGTAAATGACCTCAGCAGGCCATGTGAGAGACAAGAGGTAGGAATGAGCAACTATCAAAAAACTAGCCATCCATGTCATTGGAGAAGTAACTCTAGGATACCATGTATACTCTGCTGCCTAGAGAGACACACACAGTCAACTCAAGTGAGAACAGAACCCCTACCTATCTAAGTGTACAGACTACAGAACACAGTAATTAATATATGCACTGCAAAACAAGATTGATTTATAAAAGACTGCAGGTGGACTTATAGTAGATGACATCAGAAGGCCATGTGAGGAACAACAGCTTGGGATACCTGCATAGGCACATACCTTCATAGCAACATATGAGGCTACTAGCCTAATAGTACTAGGCTGTTTATAAGCCTAACTGTGTAACAACACAAGTACCCTTAATGAGCATAGTTGGATGTTTGGGTTTAGCAGAGCAAGGTTGTAAGCTCCACCAACTGGCCCTGTCCATGAGGTAGCACACAACATTATATAGTATACTTTGCAGTGTGGTTGATATATGTGTGGAAAAAGTATCGAGACCCCAGGGTTGTAGTACTTGTTGGGGGGAGGGGGGCAAAACATGTATGTATTGTAAATACATGACGCATAGTTATATCAGGCCCTTAGTTTGCAATATTTCCACATGAAGTTTTATATCATACTAAGGAAATGGACAATAAACACCAATAACAAGGCATCATATATACAGCGTAGTGAGCAACAGATTTGCACAATGGTTAACTAAGTGTACACTCATGTGAGATATTCCTGTTTAAACATAGATAAGCAGTGCACAAATGCAAGCCACATTCTAATATCTGACAGTTGGTAGTACCTATAGTAGAACCCAATGTCACCTGCACTCCAGGGCAGGCTGTCGTGATGGGCAAGAGAATTAATTGACTGTATCTGGTTTCTATGTCTGGCTGTCTGCTTCCTAGATGGTCTATTTTTTCTTCTGTGTCCTCAATGCCTCACTTTGTGCAAGCCACATAAGCAAAGCCAAACCTGAATTTATTTGTGTTTATGCTACATGGAGCAACATGAAAAACAGAAATTAAAAACAAGAAAAATAAGAGGAAAAAAGAAAAGGGAGACATATGTGAAATGAGCAAGAGCAATGTATGATGTACACACTTGAAAATGATAGCACACATGAGATATTTTTAAGCAGTTTGGGATTTGAATTCTCATACCAATGCAGCTTCAGAAAACACTCTGTATGTCTTATTCCTGTCTGCCACACAAACAGCTTTACAGCAAAGAACTGAAGTCATTCTTCACACAGCCAACTGCATCAGAATGTACACTGCTATCAAATCATGAGCTGTGATTTGTACATTTAAATATCTTTATTATATTTGGACATAGTGTACTTAGTGATCACACAGCCTGTTATGGTTATCCTTGCAAATATACAGCCCTGTCTTACATGTCTGCATTTCTTGGTACTTCATCAGTTATCTGACCACTGATTAGTGTGATATATGCACCTCTGCACACCTTTGTGCAAATAAGGTAAGCACAGGCAAAACTGGTATTACTTTCCTCCGTTCTCATAATTTAATGCAAACATAGAGTATAAAAAGTGAAGGAAAGTTGGTGCACCCAGTACTCAAACCCAGGGCCATCTATACTCTAGTCCTACACATACACATGCTGCCACAAAAATAGTTAAATGGCAAGCACACTAAAACCTGTTATTCATTTCTCTATTTCCCTTGGGTGTGCTATGGGCAGCATTGCATAAAAATGACAAAAGAAGAAAACAATTAATTACTTAAAGTGGACAGAGGTTACACATTTCAAAGCAAAATTCAAAGGATGAGACAGAACTTGTGAACTGTGCACTGCTTACATGCACTTTCACCCTTCACAGACCTACATGTACATCTCTGTAAGTGTAACCTGACACACCCCTTGATGTCATCATTCACTGTTGGCATCCATTGAAAACAAACACTATGGAAGTGCCTACATGAAATGAACATCCATACATAGTTACAATTTTTTGAAATTCAACACTTCTAATGAGTTTTGACCTCATTTGCATCCTCACCATGCTGACAGCCCTGAATCTACACAGTTGGTAACCATGTAGATAGGGAAACTGCAGGGGAGCCCAGTGTTGTAAATACAAGGAGGGTATTACTTGGCTATATATCTGCACAAAGGAATACAGATTTTGATAAACACTGGCTGTATTCCATCTGCTACATACTGCATAGGCTTACATGACAGTATGATTAGTCTGTTTCATGGGGTTTACACTTTTACCTGTCTACAGTAGTTATAAGTATATTCTTCATTTGGAGGTGGGGAAGCAAAGCTGCGTTTATGTCATGGCACTTAAGGAGGAACTGTTGTTATTATTAATCTAATTTTCTAGCATCCACCATGTCTAATAATGCCAAAAATGTGTGTGGTGTTACGTTACGTCAGTTCTGTACAAATCTAGGGACTTTTCCTTGCTCTTGTTTCTGAGTAGGCTCCTTTCTGTGGCTGTATGCAGAAATTTTTTGAATACATAGGCAACACAAGCACAGAGTCTGCATGGTTGCTTTACAGCTTGATGAATCACTCCACCATGATGATTTGCTTCATTAGCATACAATTCAGGTTTTTATACTGTAATTAGCATCCCATGGAAGTTTCCATTTCTGCGCATGAGTGCGCGTCACTACACAGAGTTACAGAGTTTACTGAATCTAATTATATTCACAGCCATGTACACATCACTCCACAATGTGCACACAGTAAAAAAAATAGCATATTGGCTTTATTGAATCCCCCCATATCTTTCAGTACATTAAATAGAGCGCTATCTACAAATTTAGACAAAGCTTCCAACTTTGATGCTGAAGAAGACACTATGGATTGGATAGGAGGATAATCGATGTCCTTGAGTATTTTTTGAATTCTGAACAGTTTTTCTGTACTGGGTTGTGCTGTGTAGAAATACTCATACATCTTGACAGAAATAATCTGATTCACAAAGCAATCGTATAATCAAACATCTATGCACCTATAAGACTTTTTTTATTTCTAGCAGATCAACTGTTTGATAAAAGATTTCATTTTTTAACATGTGCAACATGCTTTTGTTATATTCATCACTATTCATGATAAGATCAGCACTCCAGTCAGCTTTCATAACATGCACTGTATTGTCCCTTGAAAGTTCATTTAAACATTGGGCAGGATTCATACACGGAGGCTGCAGTTAAACGGAGTGATGTCAGCATGCTCTGCATATTCATGAGAGCATGCTGAATCACACCTAAGGCTAACACGGTCCGTGTAAGACAGTAGGGGGCGTGTCCGTAGGCCAAGCCCTGTAAGCGGACACGCCCCCAGAAGAGTAAAAGTGCCCAAAGTAAACACCCACGGCAGAGTCCATGGAAATGTGAATAAACACAACACAACACATGTCCCCACAGACTACGAACATAAAATTTAGAAATGAACATCACATAATTTTTTTTTAAATTGTAATTGTAAAGATGTTTAACCGTGAGTACGCTCGTTTGCGTGGGTGTGCCCGTAGCGCAGCTACAGTTAGCAGTCAGTGGGAAAGCATATAAGAACTAAATATGCAAAGTAAGCCAAGAAGCAATAGCGTAGCGGTAGAGATGTTGGCTGAAGAGCAGGCATTCATGGTTGGAGCCCCCACAACACCAATTTTTATTTTTAGCAAAATAAGCACAAAACAAGTACCTGACAAATATGTACATATAAAATCACATTTTATGTAAAATGTAATGAAATAGCCCATTTATATTGAAGAAATGTGAGGTAACAAAACAATAAAAAATGCCAGATATGCCCATAGCTGAGCTACAGTTTAACAGGGTGAGTGCATCTGCCCATAGGTGAGCAGTGGTTTAACAGGTGCAAAATGAGTGCCCGTAGCTGAGCAGTGGTTTAACACGCTAAATCTATGTGCCCTGGACTGAGCTGAGTGTAATATGCATGCTGATAGCGAAATGAGGCTTAAACCAGCGTACCCCATTTGCGCGGAGCTGCGCACGGCGCAAACAAGCTAACCGATGCGCAACGTTGAGCAAGCCGTATCAAAACTGCCTTTACACAGACACACCCCTCAGCATGTCTAGACAGTCATAAAAAAGTAAAAAGTAGTGGCCAGGTTCGAACCCAGGATACTATACATCATAGTCAAGGTACTAAACCACTAAGCCATGACAGCAGTACCTATAAATGCAATAATAGCTAATATATAGGAATGAATACAAACTGGAGCATGGCAATGCAGGTTTACTGAAGTTGATACAATTCCTAAATGGCCAATCACAGATATGTGCGGGAAAAACGGACTATATAAGCCCCAT
This sequence comes from Protopterus annectens, assembly GCF_019279795.1. Taxonomy (NCBI): domain Eukaryota; kingdom Metazoa; phylum Chordata; order Ceratodontiformes; family Protopteridae; genus Protopterus; species Protopterus annectens. The sequence goes on from NC_056744.1 coordinate 179,955,194, forward strand.
AGGTGGGAATACACAGCATAAACGATTGTAGAACTGAACTGCAGGCAGAATGACAGGAGTAGGAGAGGATAGTTGCTTTCGAGCACAGAGGTGGGGCGTTGAGGAGTACAGGTACATGGTCTGGCTCCTAGTCCACAATCATGAGGCCCAACTCATGCAGGGCCAGGTCCTCTGGGGAGCATACAGGGCTGAGGCATGGGACCGGTTGGCTCATGATCTCACCAGTGCCACAGGGATTCGAAGGACTGGTGAGCAGGTCCGTCACCACCATGCGGACCTGAAGAGACACAAGCAGGACCAACTGAACCTTTGGATCCAGGAGGCCCGGCAAATGCCCAACGCCCCACTGCTGAGTAAGTTACATTTAATTATGTATGTAAGAAATGAAACTAGCTGATATTATGGAGATGTGTATTCCAATATTACTTCATTTATATTACAGCTGCAGGTGTCCGTTCTGCGAACCGCAGAGCCTATGGCGATAGGCTGGTGTGGTTGCGCCACCAGGCAGGTCAGTAATCCACTACCAGTAACTGTAAAAAAATATAAAAGTATGACAGTCAGCAAAAGAGTGCAGTGTAGTCACTAAGGAAAAAAATGTGCAAGTAACAGTGTGAAAGTGTCTGCAAGTATTGCTTGATTACAAAAGTGTGTTGCAGCCTGTAAGCCAAACAGAAAAATGAAAATGTCTGACATAAAATCTGAAATAAAAATGCCCCACCTGTAAGAAAATAGTACACAACCTGCAGCAGGCTGAAAAGTATAGCTGCAGAAAATGATGAAATCACATGTGTGAAATATATCCCTGTTGAAATGCTGAAACATGACAGAAGTGAGACTGCTGGAAAGGATTGTAATAACTACAGGTAAAACATGTCAATAAAGCCTAGAAGTAAGTACCATCCTGAATAGTAAAATGAAAACAAGTGAGAGAGTGTGAGAAAGTGTCATGAATACAGCAATACAGTAGTAATAACCCCTGAATAAAGTATACTGCAGTCAAGACAGAATGAAATGCATGTGAGAATCAAAACCAAACAGCGAAATCTGTTCAAAGTGTTGCTGCATCTGGAATGTGTATCCCAAAATCTGGATATGTTGCTCTCAGTCTGCAATATGCAGATAGTATGATTGTCTGATATACCAAACATCCACACTTGTCTACAGCTATATAAAGCAAATGTAGCAGGATGATGTAGCTGAACAAAGCTAGATATGAATGCGTATGAAGAACAATAAAATGTATATTGATGTTGCAGTAACAGTCCTATCACCAAGTTGAAATAGTTATCATATAGGAAACTGTAGTTAGTAGTGTGTATATATCTGTAGCTATTAGAAATGTACAGCATATGTATTGGTATTTGAAGGTGTTAATATTATTTTCTTCACCTCACCCTATAACCACATATAACCCATTCCACGTGAAAATGGTATGTGCAATCACAATTAACACCCCTGGACGTTTGTCCTGTTGGGTCATATATATTTGCATGTCCGTTGATGCATCTGCCCTGTTCATACATCCAAACCTGATGGCCTGTTGCCATCAATTAACCCTGCATGTTGTTGGACTGTGTATTGCTGTTCAAATTATGCATGTGTTATGCACGCTGTTCAATGGTGTGAATATCTGGGTGTTTGGTTAATGGGAATACTAATGCATGCTGTTATAACTAATTGTGAATGGTATTATATGTCACTAACCCAAACTGTCATGACATAATGCAAAACATAGGACGACAGGGAAGGCGGGTTCCAGCAGACCCACCTCTCCCACCTCAGCTGGCGAGTGCACCTGGCACTAGTGCCGAGTCTGGACCCTCCTCCGGTGGCCCTGTGCCACCTGCAGGTGGAAGCGCTGCAGGGGATGGGGCTCACCCCCCTCTGCAAGTGTGGCCGGAGGAGAACCACCACTCATCCTCCGTAGCGTCCGGACTGTGGTGCGTAGAGAGATTTGGGACTCTGTTCTTGAGCCCCTACGCCAGCTTGAGGCATGGATGGCACAACTTACGGGCATGCCTGTTGCCCGGCCTACACAGCCCCCAGCACAGCCCCGTCCTGGGCAGTGAAGGAACAGTGGCAACTGCCTATGGGTGGGGATATCAGTTCCACTGTTGCCATCTGTGGGCTCATGGGCTCTGGATATCCAAACCTCCATCCCCGTCAATTGTGTAACCCCCCACACGTGTCATACACCACCCCTGTATGTGTCTTGTTTGTCTTGTCTGTTTACCTACCCAACCTACCTCCCCAGCTGTACCAACTTCCTTCACCTGACATACCACTCTCACCTGAAAAAAAAAAAAGGGCACTCTGTACCCACAAAAAAATTACGCCCCATACATGTTATCTGCACCCATAGTACATACCAAAGTGTAACAGCTGCACATAATTGCATGCCGGTGGTAAGGTTGTCAACAGATGGCCGCATACATGGGTAGCACAGGGGAGAAGCTAACGCAAGTAGTGATATGCAATGGTGGACATGTACAGTAATGGTGTCAAGTTGCCCACAACGACTATGCAATGTGGATGTTTGCGCATGTAGATATGTGTGCAGTACCAATGTAATCCAAATCACAAATAACTATTACATAATATCAGTTCTACCATGGGCATCTGCGCTGTGTATTCCTGGGTACATGTTGATAGTGCCTACATATTTGCATTGTTACTTACTGTTATTGTTACCCCTTCTTTGTTGTACAATGCACTACTTCCAGCCCTGCTTACTGTAGCTTTGTTTGCATGCATGTTCGCTTGGGTTTCCCTGGAACACTGCTTACACCTGCAATGCAGAGTTACAGTGCTTCTGTAGACTCCTAGTGACATCTGCATAGCGTACGATACGTATGTCAACTTTACACATGACAGAACGTCACTGTCTGTCCTGTATGCATGTACGTTGCCTGTGACACATTGCACATGTCTTACCTGGCATTTACCCACGTGTGCAGTCATATATGCCAGTGCTAAGAAACAGTAGCGGTACACCCACACATACACACCTTCAGTATGTTGCTCCCCATTGGCCCTATGTGTTGGTACTCACCATGGCAATCACACTACTAGGGTAGCATGCAGGGGCGGCTCGTGGCATCGGGCTGCCGGACTGCAGCCCCCTCAGCTAGACAGCTGAGTGCTTAGTTTATTTTTTTTTATGTAAAAAAAAAAAAAATGAAATCTGTTCTTTTAAACTTTAAATTTCGAGTCCGCGACTGATTACGTTATCTTGCATTGCGCTTCTAGCGCAACAGCGTTTTTTTTTTTTTTTTAAGTCTTGCTGCAATGTTTTCATTGCAGCCCGGAGGAGCTTCTAAGGCATCATTGTGATGCCCAGAACTTCCCAGAAGTCTATGCGGTTGAGACACAAACCGCATAGACATGGAAGGGGCTCGGACTGCGACGTCCACAGGCACGTCATGACGTGCTTGCTGGGCAAATGCTGCTGATTGGTTGTCGCTCTCTTCCTGGGCTTTATGTGCTGGGAAAAGAGCGAGAATCAGTCAGTTAGCTTCATGCTTCAGCTTTCCTTGCTTGCATTGTTTTGTTTCGTGATTTTGATCATCTGTTTACTTTTTTTTTGTGAATTTTACGTTTTTGGGTGGATTTAATTTTCATCAGCTGTGCAGCGTGTGCCTAGAAGAAAAAGAAAGAAGAAGAAAGAAGAGTGAAGGTGGCAGGTGCAGAATTAAGTAAGTAAATGTTAGCGAGTTTTTTTTTTTTCTTGTTTGTCTTTTTTGAAGTTTCTGAAGTAATATGTGCTAGTTTGCTACACAGATCTGAGTGTATACTCATTAGAGAATGTACTAGCTGTGTAACATATGAGTGTCTGTCAAACATTTGGGCTAAGAAAGAACAGTTGTGAACTATTGCTATAAGGAAATCTTGCACTTTGTACTGGTCCTTCGTCTATGGCCAGCTTGTTGTATGTTGCATGAGATGTTAGGAGACTTCTGTGGATATTCAAGTTGCCTGTGTGTTTCTGTTCTGAGTAGATGGTCCTCAGTAGTTCAGAAAGGAATACTTGGTAGTTAGTCAGTAGGGTTCGTGTGTGTGTGTGTGTGTGTGTGTGTGTGTGTGTGTGTGTGTGTGTAATGCCCCAGAGAACAGATGGTGGTGGGTGGAGATACTCAGGCTTGAACTCTGTACCTTGTATGCAGGTGTTAAGGACCTGAATTCCCTACACACCACCATTTGTAAAAAAAAAAATTGCAGATTTTTGCCTCATATTTGATCTGATCTGTACCTCATAATATCTGTGGTTTCTAAATATTGTGATGCTTGATAATTATGGTGCACTGGTAGCATTGTTGGTTTAAAGCTGCAGGTTCTTGGGTTTGATTCTTGGCTGGGGTGCCTTCTGTGTGGGGTCTGCATCTTCTCTCTGTGTTTATGTGGGTTTGCTTTTGTGTCCTCCCATGTTATAAAGACATGTCTGCATTATTTCTTCCTGAGCCTCTGCTGAAAATTGTTTTTTATTCCAAGTCAGATTGTCCTGATTAACAAATGTTAAATCAAATTGACAGGCATTTGAATTTCAGACTTCAGGTTTCTGAATGTTTAATTCCTTACATATTTGATGGTGCAGTGGTAGCATTGTTGCCTCATAGCTATAGGTTTGATTCTTGGCTGGGGTGCCTTCTGTGTGGAGTCTGCATCTCATCCCTGTGTTTGTGTGGATTTGTTCTGGTGTCCTGTCATTTTACAAAGACATATGTCTGCAGTATTTCTCCCTGGGCCTCTGTTGAAAATTGTTTTATTCCGTCAGAAGTAAAGTTGACAGACATTTGAATTTCAGACTTCATATTCTTCAGAAATAGCAATTTTCTAAGTTTATAAGATGAATATTTGGAATGTGCCCTTATTTTTTGGACTGTATTACCCCATTATTGGCTTTGTCCAGGTTTCTTTGTGCTAAGATTGACAACTATGGCAAGAACTGAATTCACTGAATATGTCTGAGGGCTGTATTCCCTCATTACTGGGTTTGTCCAGGTGTTTTGTGTGAACTGAATTCATTAAATGATAGCCAATTAAGTTTCAGTCTTCCTCTTTTTCACAATGCAGCTGATTTGGTGTAGGGGTATGTTGCTCTGACTGTTTTGCACAGGGACCTTGGCAGTAAAATGTATGGTGTTAACACAGCATTTTTCTTTCACAAAGCAGGTGATTTGGCATAGTTGTATGTTGCTCTGACACAGCATTTTATTCTAGCAACTTTCCAAGATTATACAAGCAATGTTTAACATGTCCCTGGTTTTTGGCCTTTTGACCCCCCCCCCCAATAAATTTGGCTTTTTCCATATTTCTTGTGCTGCGTTGAGATGCAGTTGAGTATTGAGTAGATTTTACAAGGAGCTGAGAGCTGCAGGTGAAGAGAAGTTTAGTGCTGCTTATGATGTCAGCAATACCACTATGCCAAATTGTGTACTTGCTTTTGATGCAGAAGGTTGTTGGTTCTACTCCCACAAGGGGTGAATGCTGCCATACTGAAAAAGTTAAGATACCAACTATGAGCCTGTTATCAGTTTGCCATCCATTTCCTATTGCAATATTACTAGCTTATCATTTTTAATGTAATGTACGCAATTTATTCCTCCGGGGCATCAGACACTTTATTTTTCAATGAAACCATGAAATATAAAGGTGTCTGCTAGCAGCAACCTCTTCATTAGTTACAGATTTATTTAATGTGGAATTATTTAGATGGCTTTTTTACTTTAGCGATTGTGCATATTTACTGATAATGGTGGACTGTAGAATTGTGTCTATTTACTGATAATGGTGGACTGTAGAAGTTTGAGTATACTTTTATGATGGAAATGTTCTGAATTGGGCAGTTTTGTCATTATTGGTGCATGCGTTTTGTTTCATTTGTTTACTGGAAAAATGTTCAAAACAATAGGAAGGTGTATCAAAGAGCACATGTATGTTTGATATGCTAGGGGCCTATGATTTGAAAACAGCCCAGAATTAATCTTTATCTGCCACTGGTAAAATGTATTTTCTTTGAATGTGGTTTCAATGCTGTTTCAATGAATGTGAGTTTCAAGGGCAGAGAAGTTTTACTGCTAAGTTTGTTTAGCAGATGTCTTACTGTTTGTGCTGTAAAATGCAAAATAAAACTTTCAAATGAAGTCCAAATCATCATAGAGGTAAATCAGTATGCACATTAGTGTTTATGGTAAATGGAGTGAAATAGCGAAGTAATGGATCATTGGAATGGCTGCAGGGGGAGGCTCCATTTGACCATGATTTTGACGGGGAAGGGCAGCAAACTTAGACAGCCCCAGCTGAACTATACCTCCCAACTGTCCAGATTTTCAAAGAATGAATAGATGTTTGCTTATTTTTGGTTTGTTCCTCATACAATTTGTGGCTTTCTGGCAAATCATTTAGGAATTAAGTCACTAAATAATGACACACTGAGTTTCAGACTTCATAACCTTCAGAAAAATTCATACTAAAGTAAGACCTGTTCTGTCAACTGTCTAAGTTTATACAAGAGCAATTTTTAGTACTGTTTATATGTTCCCCCAATATATTTGGCCTTGTCCAGATTTATTGCATTAACAGGTTGAGAGGTACATGCAAATAAATTGCTTTATAGAATTAGGCATAGCCAAACCTCTCAACTGTCTCTGATTTTGGCTCAAATAATAATCCCTCCATAAAATAGCAATTTCGGAAGAAAACATGGAGGATTTACAATTTAGAAATAACTGTAATAATTAGAGTTATAGATTACTTTTATTTCAGAAATGCATGTAGATTATTTTATTTTGTCAGCTGCTCAAGTTAGCAGTACTAATATTAAAGTGTCCCTTCTTTGACAGGTTCTCAGCTGTATTGTGTGGCTATTTTATATTTTTACATCACATTTTTGGTCCATTTTTTATAAAATTGTTGTTTTTTTGGCAAATCATTAAAGACTGAAGTTAGAAAATGACAGACATTTGAGTTTCAGGTTTCATACCATTCAGAAAAGTCATACTAATGCAAGACCTATTCTATTATCTTTCTAAGTTTATAAGAGCAACATTTTAAAAAGTGTCCTTATTTTGGACCTTTGTCCCACTTCTTTGCATGGCTTTGTCCAGATTTCTTACTCTGAGGTTGAGAGGTATGGTAAATGTGTCAGGGTCATCACAGTCAGCCAGAGACATTTCAAATTGTGACATACTTGTTGCACCCCACTCCCCCACGTAGTGACTCTGGATGTGTTGAAGCAAGGCAAGGAGTAGATATGCAGTGTAAATGTGCAGGGTATCCACCCATCCAAGGTAGACACAAGTACTAGAGTGGCTTTTCATCTGTCCTTGATTTTTGCAGAATGGTCTGGTTTCTGTCATTTTTTTTGTACTGTGGACTTATGCTTATTACTCAGAGTGCCTGTTGCTTTGTGTTTAAGTAGCACTACTTTAATGACCATCAGGTAAGCTTGGTTGAGATTGTAAGATGCAAGTAAGCTTTAATAAGCATACTGTTAAAGAACTGCCAACATTGAAAGCCTTTCTGTTGTTGCCATGTATAGAATACTTAACTAGATAATGTTTAAGCCTTGGGTATTGAAATGCATATGACAGTATTTCTAATAAAGGACAGGATTACATTATTTTAAGAAGCTCATTATACTTGGGGACTTCCAGTCATCTCTGCAGGCTTTACCCATAAACTAAACAGATTGCCAATTGTGTGGTCCATAACCTGTACAGTAATCCTTTTAAGCAATGTATCTTGAGCTTATTTCTTGTTTGCTTTTTATTTTTTACTTTGATCATGTTTTCCCCATGAAACAAGTAGATGTCAGGCAGCAGGTCTTTTCTTGGATAAGGAACATGTTTACAAGTGGGGCATCAGAGATTTCTACTTTCAGCAAGTTACTTGGTACTTTAATAAAGCTGAATATAAATTATAATTAGAACTGCAGTGCAATAAGTGGTTTGAGTTGAGTGCTGCTCATTTTTCTTGTACTTGATTTTGACTGGCATTCCCTTAATGTATTTTAAAAAGTAATTTATTTTTTCATGCCTCACAACCTTTTTGTTTCCATCTAGATAGTAAGTAAGCTGTCGTGCAGCCAATGCATTGAAGTATTTTTATTCTTCTACACTTCATTTTGTCTTGATTGGACTCATAATGACAGTTTGGCACCCACAGCAGTGTATTTAGTTAGTTTTTGTGGTTTTGAGCATAGCTCCTCCCCTTTCTAGTTGGCCACACCCCCTGCCATTGACCCCACCCATTCAGCTGTCTCCTGCAGCCCCCCTTTGTTTTGAAGTCACCAGCCGCCACTGGTAGCATGTGCAAAGGTAACCTGTGAATCACCTCTATGGTCCAGTTGTGGTTTATGTGAGTCATGTGTCAATGTCACAGCTGCCACATGTATGCAGTCAGCCATTACCCTTGGCCAGGAACGTACAACACATGTGTGGGATGCCACCACACAGCCAATCTGGGGACTGAGCTCTCTGAACCCAGTAATGCCATACCCTGTCAGGTGGCATGTCATATATACTACATCCTGGACAAACTTCAACCCAATCCCTGCTGCTACTATTGATAAAACCCCTGAAGATGTTTCTGATAGTTTAGACCAATTCTTTACTGAGACATTTCAAGCCCTAGCTAGCCATCTACCTCGTAGCTCCCCTGGTCCTGAAAGTAGCACCCCTAGAAACCTACTTGCATTCAGCTGCCAATCAGTCGCCACTTCACTTCTCCGTACCTTGATTGAAAAAGTAAAACCCACTACACTTTCTGCTGATCAACTCCCTGCCGAGTACCTACAAAAATCAGCTGATGCTATTGCTTACCCCGTCTCAAAACTAATCAAACGAACCATGGTAGAATCTAAATTTCCCACCATCTGGAAAATATCCTATGTAATTCCACTTCACAAAGGAGGCAGCTCTACTGAATTCTCCAATTATAGGCCAATAGCTATACTCTCTCCACTTGCAAAGATTATGGAAACTTTATTCATAGACAATTCATGCACCACCTAATCCAAAATCGCCTTCTGGCAGACACTCAGCATGGCTTCCGTCCTCATCACAGCACTACTTCAGGCCTCCTAGCCTTTACTAACACCATAAACCATACTTGCAACACTAATTATATATCCTCAGCCCTCTTTTTGGATCTTTCCAAGGCATATGATATGGTTGATCACCAGCTTGTAATCCACACCCTGCAAACATTCTGTCTAGATACTGGAGCCTTCCAGTGGTTTCAGTCCTACCTGCATGGTTGACAGCAGGCTGGCCTCTGGCAGAATAAACTCTCTAACCTTCTACCTAACACCCTCAGAGTACCACAAGGCTCTATACTAGGGCCCTTGCTGTTCTCCATCTTCATTAACGACCTTTATACTGTCATCCCAAAAGTCAGCTGTATCCAATATGCTGATGACTCTACTCTGATCTGCTCAGCCACATCTCCAGTAGAGTTATGGTCAGCTACCCAGACCACCTTTAATACAATAGAAAACTGGCTTTCTGAACATCGTCTGATCCTAAATCCCAAATAAACTAAACTGCTGTTATTTCACCAACACGTAGGTCTACCGCTTTCACCTTTACCATAACATCAACTGATGGCACAATAATCTCCCCTGACCCATCTACTAAACTATTAGGTGTCATCATAGACAATAATCTCAAATGTGACCTACATGTTAACCAAATTATCAAAGCCATCAATAAAAAACTAGGGTCACTTTACAGAATAAAAGCCTTCCTAACCCCTCCAGCTAAAAGTGCCATAGCTCGCTCACACCTTCTTTCAACCCTTCTGTATGCATCCCCTCTACTCTCGAATATGACCAAGACTGTCCTTAACAAACACTCAGTTTGCTACAACCACATTGCCAGGTTTGCCACTGGGCTGCCTTTTAGGACACATCATTGCATCAATCTAAATCAGCTTGGTTGGCTTGAACTACCCAGCCTAATACAGTATAACCAACTGATTATGGCCTATAAAATCCTCTATAATCCGGACAATACTCCTGCACTTCAAATATTATCACCCCCTATAACAATCCTAGACCACTTTGATCCTCTAACAAACTACTAATTCAGACTAGCAAATTTAATAACACAGCTGGTGATTCTCTCTTTGCAAACTCTGTAAGTAGATCCTGGAACTCACTTCCAGCTGATATTACCTTACTTTCCACCTTAGGTCAATTTAACACTAGACTCAAACAACATTTGTCACTTAACTGGCTATGTCAATGTATCAAGCCTGGCTAACTTGAATGTGTAAAATCTGTTAACCAGTTTACTGTGTAATTTAATTTAATCCTGACTTGTGCTCAGGACTAACTTTAACCTGTGGAACATGTTTAACTTGCTTACTTATGTAATCTCTGTAAATAATCTGTTTGTAATATGTAATGCTGGTATTATGTAATGCTGTATCTGCTTACCCTTGTAGCTTTTCTCCCCGGAAATAGACATGCATCCAGTCGGACTATCCCGGTCAACAAATGTAGGATAAATAAATAAATAAAATATATTACAGTGACTACAATACAAGTCAGACATTGACACGCACTGACAGCATGCTGAACACACTGGGGCATACGTGGGGACTCAGAATAGCATCCTGCCTGAGCATCACACACCTCCGCAGCTGGCACACAGGCATATGTTCTGTCGGAACAGAGCACATGCCACACATGGTACACACATCCCATGTGCCACACACTCACAGCCTGTAGGGCTACACAACACACCTGCTACAGACTTGTCAGGTACCTGTCTTGGGTGCTGCACTGGGGTCCCACTCAACAGGCTGTATCTGGTGAAGGTCACAGTGATATGCCTCAGGGGCACTATGGTCCACCACAGAACACATGCATACTGGTCAGTCAGAGGCATGGACACATATGACTCACTCACTGACCATGCCAGTATGGCTGACCTGAGACATACCTCCCTGGACTACATGATAGGGAACATAGAATGGATCTCTCAGCATGTGGCACAGGCCAGTATGAGCCTGATCTTGGTTGCCAACATACCCTCACCAGGTATGCTACCACTATATGTGGGAAGAGTGTTGTATGTCTACATTATGCTCAGTCTCCAATGTCATTCATAGGGTTTCCGCTGGCTGTCAACGTGTGCTTACATGCTAGGGAAGCCACAATGATGTGCAAGGGTCATCTTGCACGTGACACCCATGGCCCGATGTATAATGGCAAAGCTCCTTGATACACACATACTGCCTTATGCTGCAGGACACTGTTTACATAGCCACCTCCGTGGGTATCACACAGGTTAGGACACTAACAGTGCTGCTACACAACAACCGCAGTGTACACCGGAAGATGCATGCACCGGACACTGTCCTCAGCACGGTGAACTGCAATGTCTGTGCAGTACCAGATTCCTGATTCATGGCTCACAGGTGTTACCCATCACTGACAGGTTATGCCCCATACCATGCCTGTCGTCCCCTACACATATAACACAAATGGACAGGGGGGTGGTATCCCAAGGCACCACAGATACACACACCTCCAGGTTGTTGGCACAGCACAAAGCATCAGGGCCTAATCATGTGCAGCTAACAGTGTGTTGGACTGCTATCTGGTTCATAGCCTGGCACACACAACCCTCCCATACACAGGAAGACCACCTATCCTCCATAACAACACTAGCAATATGACAGTCTCAAGAACTGTGTTTATATGGCTGGACTGCATCCAGCCAAACATTGTGGGTGAGCATTACTGTAGCTACAACACACTAGTTGAAGGGTTCACAGCATGTGGTCACTGAATTGCAGTGGAATTACATGTTACCACTACCACAACAGGTGGGAACATGCAGCACCTGTACATCGACTACATGTACACTATATGGCCCAGACCAGATGTGTATCCCCTGCTGTAGGTATTTTACCATATACACCCACACTGTATAGACACATACCGCGTGCGGACCCTGCACAGTAAGACACAGTCATATTGGTATACATTGCAAATACCATTTATCCACTCGAGGCATGTGTCAGACATGGTAACTACTGCAGGTCACAGGTATGTATGTGTATGTGTCACACACATACATCATGTGTGCAATGCCATTGCTGGTTTTGGCAATGGCATGCATTGTTATGTACAAAGACCCACACAAGGTCATACTGTGTGACACAACCACACGTGGCAGTTGTGGGTTACCAAAACCTACCTATCTGTACTCTGACAATGGTAATAGACACAGTAGCAGAGCCCACTATTGGCATTACTAGCCAACTAGCCCTGTTTGGCTGTGCTGATAGTGTGGTGACATCCCCTGTGTTTACTGGGGGAATATGCAGCATCTGGTGTATTGTAGTATTTGCCAAAAGGATCTGTTCTCTCACACTTGCATTTACACACACCCTACTAACCCCACACACACACACTTGCCGGATTCATTCCCTTACCTAACTAAGTCACGACACATGAGAGAGACGCATTAGCAAAGCGCACTATTCGGATTACTAGATAGTTCCTCTTCTCTGGCTGTACTTATAGGGTGATGACAACATCAGTATTTTAAAAGGGTAATGTGCGTCAGGTAGTGTGATCTCCTGATTGCCAAAACTAACATGTTTTTCATACGGAAATGCACACACACAAACTCCCCACATCCAAACACTTGCAGGTTTCAAGCCCCTACCTAAATATGTTATGGCACTTGAGAGTGACGCCGTAGCAGGTTGCGCTATTCTGAGCACTGGCAGACATTTCTTCTCCAGCTGTATGTATAGGGTGCTGTCATCATCACTGTTTGGAAAGAGTAATGTGCATCATGTAGTGTGATCCCCTGATTTCAAAAAAGCACATGTTTTTCATACAGAATTGTACACACAGACTCCCCACATCCAAACACACACACATGCCATTTACAGGTTTCAAACTCCTACCTAACTATATTATGACACTCGGGAGAGACGCATTAGCAGAGTGCGCTATTCAAATTGTTGGGAAGCTTTTCTTCTCCTGCTGTACTTATAGGGTGCTGACATCATCAGTGTTTAGAAAGGGGAATGCGCATCCTGTAGTGTGTTCTCCCAGTTGCCAAAAGGCACTCACACAAAATTGCACTGTGCTGACATCATCAGTGTTTAGAAAGGGGAATGCGCATCCTGTAGTGTGTTCTCCCAGTTGCCAAAAGGCACTCACACAAAATTGCACACACAGTAACCCCCCCACCCCCCCTCATCCAAACACACGCACATGCAGGATTCAAACCACTATCTAACGATGCTATGACACTTGAGTCAGATGCATTAGCGAAGTGCACTATTCACAATACTGGAAGGCTTTCCTTCTCCTGCTGTACTTATAGGGTGCTGACATCATCTGTGTTTAGAAAGGGGAATGTGCATCCTGTAGTGTGTTCTCCCAGTTGCCAAAAGGGACATTTCCCTCACACAAAGTTGCACACACACTAACCCCTTCATCCAAACACACACACTTGCCGTTTGCAAGATTCAAACCACTACCTAATTATGTTATGACACTCGAGACAGACGCATTAGCAGAGCAAGCTATTCACATTACTGGGAGGATTCCCTTCTCCTGCTGCACTTATAGGGTGCTGACATCATCAGTGTTTAGAAAGGGGAATGTGCATCCTGTAGTGTATTCTCCTAGTTGGCAAAAGGGATACTTCTTTCAAACAGTCTTGAACACACACGAACCCCCTCCACACACACTGAGCATTTACACGATTCAAACCCCTACTTAACTATGCTATGACACTCGAGACGGACAAATTAGCAGAGCGCGCTATTCGCATTACTGGGAGGTTTTCCTTCTCCTGCTGTACTTATAGGGTGCTGACATCATCAGTGTTTAGAAAGGGGAATGTGCATCCTGTAGTGTGTTTTCCCAGTTGCCAAAAGGGACATTTCCCTCTCACACACACAAACCCCACTCATTCATCCACACACACACACTGAGCATTTGCAGGATTCAAACCCCTACCTAACTATATTATGACACTTGAGGGAGACGCATTAGCCGAGTGCACTATCCGAATTACTAGGCATCGGTTCTGCACCTGTAGTATTTATAGGGTGCTGACATCTTTATTTCTACAGAGGTATGTACATGTAGTACTACCTGTCAGGTGGGGGATAGCATATATATGCATTTGCAGCCACCTACGTCAGGGTCAGATATGCACATCGCACTGGCAGGTTATGTTCTATACCATGCTTTGGGACCACAGGACCTGTAACATACAACACAACCAGTCCAGAACACCACACCCACATCCAGGACACACACTTAGCTTCCCTGGGAACAGTGCCAGGATATGCAGGTGTTCACATGCACCATTCCAGTTGTTAACATCAGGTACAGGCATATTGTGTGTGAGAACTACTCAGGCCTCTACCACTTTACCCTACAGCCACTACAATTTGTGAGTCCATGTGCTAGAGGCCATGTGCTATGGCTGTGGTGTGTGGTTCTGCCATAGCACATGGCCTCTACCACTTTACCCTACAGCCACTACAATTTGTGAGTCCATGTGCTATGGCAGAACCACACACCACAGCCACATGGGGGAATACATATTGCACATGTCCATCTGCAATGTGGGTACTCACTGTTCCACACCAGAGGTAGACCACCATTGTTGATATCTGACCATACCCACCTTTCCCTGGACATCCATATCCCATCTCCACCCCCAGGCAAGGTTGTCACTGCACACAAACTGTATTTAGCACAAGCAGACTCTACACTTGTGTAGACTGGGGTGGACGACTTTAGAGGACCCATGCTGGGGGACTATACTGGCCACTCAGCATAATCCTTGACAATTGCATTCTATGAGCATGTGTACGGTTTGCATTGGTCATGCTATCCCACATATACCCATAACGGCTCCACAACAAGACACCTGTCAGCTGTACACCAGCCATATATGCACCGTACAACAGACAGAGTGACCTAATACATTGCAGAGCTGTAGCCCACAGAGGGAGGACATCTGTGAACAATTCCGGCACGGCACTTCATTCACACATACTCATTACAACACAGTGTTGACAGTGGAATCGTCCAGAGAATGCAGATAGGGTTCCCCTCAGTCTGTTATTGACGGACACCTACTGTCAGAGATCTTCAGCAACCCTCTCACAGCACACACCGACAACATGGCTGTGGCTTAGCACATTCAATCCCTGGGACCTCCATGGTGCCCCTGCTTGACAGAGGCACAGCTCACTAGCCTCACATGTTGCCTTCTGTGACCTACTTTACAGTGGCACAGTAGCCTATTGTCCTGGGGATGCAGATGCCAAGCACACTATGGCTGAGCTGTCATTCCCTAGGGCAACAAGTCTAGTATTGACCTCTACACCCATATGTTCAATTGTCGGATGCACAATATTTGTTGTGCTGTTCTACTGTTTGCAGGTCTTTATTGCCATAGCGTTCCCTGTTCCTATGACCAACTTGTGTATCTGTGGAAGATGTTTGCATATGGCGGCGTTCCACTATATCACTTATGTCTCTGTAGTCATTTACTGTGTGCACACTGGGCATATTGCTGTGTACAACAACAGTGGTCCATCACAACAAAGGTGTTGCCTGAATGGATACTCCAAACTACCACCCCAGGATCCAGACAAGCTTGTTCTGCACAGCTATGGAAAGGATCAGTATGTACCGCAGACAGAAGGCTATTGTGGACCTACTAATACTGGACCCTACACAGTGTGGCTGTCGTAACTGCAGAACCTGCCCCTAAACATGTCTGACTCATTTGAAGCAGTCATTAAGGTCATTGATGAGGGCAATGTGGTCCACACAGTGTAGCTGGACCGTACACATGCTTCTAGACAATACCGTACGAGTTCATTATGGATATGTTCACCAGCTTAAATATATACCCCTATGTCAGTAGAGGGGTTGCAAACCAGACCAAGGACAGAACTGACATGGTCAGACATGCTGCATCCATGTCAGGCTACAAAGCAGATATGAGTGGCATCCCACAAGGCCTGGTCTTGGCCAACCCCCCCCTTTCTGTATATATGTCCCATAGGTATAGGCCAACATGGACGAACTGTGACTGAACATGTATGCAGAGGAGTACAAACAGCCCACCATATCTGACCCCCAGCTGACACAAGCAACCCACAAAAGGGCCACCTACAAACAGACAACTGTAGCCATAGCCATGTCAGCAAGCTAATTGCAGAACTGTGTATAGACACGTACAAATACCAGATATGTGTGGCCAACTGCTAAACGGAGATATGGCCTAAGTGTGTGAGCATGCCCAGTTCAGCCTTTCCATGGCATGTTGTCTGACATATGCCTCATTTATCAAAGTGTGCGAGCATGCCCAGTGTGAGCTTTCCATATGTTGCACTCTGAAGTCCACCACATATTTGGGTGTGTGTGAACTTCAACAATATCTCACATTTATGGTTGTGTGTTGGGTGTCATGTTGTGTACTAACTGGCCAACTGCTTCGTGTCTGCCACAACAGGGATTATACTGTGCCTGCAGGGATTGCATGGGATACTTTGCAGACAGTTCTCAACATACTTTCATAATGACCTAACACTGTAGTACCATATAGTGTACTGGTTCAGTACTTTCACTGTGGTGGACAGTATCCTGGGCTTTAGTCCTATGACTGCTTGACATCTTCATAGTGAGCACAACAGACTGTGTAGGGGCCAGTTGTGCACATATGACCATGTTGCATTATGTTCAGATATGGACTACCTACACCAGGCTCATCCAACATTGCTAGTGTATTCCACAACATGGGTGGACATTGGCAAACACTAGCAATGTTCCTAGGCCATTTCTGATGCTAGTCACAGGGTGTGTTTGTCCTTTGACACACATTGTAACTGGAGTTTGCCATGACATATGTCATGGTTAGTATACTGTGCCTCCATCTACCTCTGACATAACAGTGATACCCAGGGTTAGCCTACCATCTCCCATCCACTCATCAGGATTCCTCTTGAGGGGTGTCGATATGTGACTCTCTGGCTGACCTGTACCAGGAGTTTACTGAAGAGTGGGGGTGCCTTCTGTGTTATGGATCATTCTGTACAGCTTGTCCTATGTATGTCAGTGCTGGGGTTCAGGTCTCTCATGTGCATAGCTCACTGCCATTCAGATTGTACAAGGTGCAACATGTTCATTCTTTCCAGGTTGGACATGGCTTCATACATCAGGCACAGCTTTCCTGTAGCTGGGAAGTATGGCGGTGTGTGGGGCTGCAGTTTGTTTACTCAGGCAACACATGGCATCTGTTCATGCTCTTTGCTACTCCTGGTGGGATACTGCTGTGGACTTTACAGTTGATGGAGGTGTCTGCTGCGGTATATCCCAAGGGGCTATTGTAGTCACTTGTGACGCTGATGGAGGATGACTGCAGAGCCACAGTGAGTTCCCCTTAACTACATCTGCCAACCTTCATGTTTGGGTGGGTATATAGTATATGTTTCTGCGAACACTACAGCCACATGTTTGTCCAGTGCAGAATATCTATCACCTTTTGTAC
Source organism: Protopterus annectens (assembly GCF_019279795.1). Taxonomy (NCBI): domain Eukaryota; kingdom Metazoa; phylum Chordata; order Ceratodontiformes; family Protopteridae; genus Protopterus; species Protopterus annectens. Next base: position 179,972,752 of record NC_056744.1, read on the forward strand.
CCAGGTCTCACATTACATGTTAGGTACCTCATGGGTTAACACCTGTGTGGTAATTTGTGGGCACTTACTGTATATCCACGGTGGTTGTCTATACACAGTTCTGCAATTAGCTTGCTGACATGGCTATGGCTACAGTTGTCTGTTTGTAGGTGGCCCTTTTGTGGGTTGCTTGTGTCAGCTGGGGGTCAGATATGGTGGGCTGTTTGTACTCCTCTGCATACATGTTCAGTCACAGTTCGTCCATGTTGGCCTATACCTATGGGACATATATACAGAAAGGGGGGGGTTGGCCAAGACCAGGCCTTGTGGGATGCCACTCATATCTGCTTTGTAGCCTGACATGGATGCGGCATGTCTGACCATGTCAGTTCTGTCCTTGGTCTGGTTTGCAACCCCTCTACTGACATAGGGGTATATATTTAAGCTGGTGAACATATCCATAATGAACTCGTACGGTATTGTCTAGAAGCATGTGCACGGTCCAGCTACACTGTGTGGACCACATTGCCCTCATCAATGACCTTAATGACTGCTTCAAATGAGTCAGACATGTTTAGGGGCAGGTTCTGCAGTTACGACAGCCACACTGTGTAGGGTCCAGTATTAGTAGGTCCACAATAGCCTTCTGTCTGCGGTACATACTGATCCTTTCCATAGCTGTGCAGAACAAGCTTGTCTGGATCCTGGGGTGGTAGTTTGGAGTATCCATTCAGGCAACACCTTTGTTGTGATGGACCACTGTTGTTGTACACTGCTCTTTGGGTACATATCCTGTGGTAAGGCTGACATTGGGCAGTAGTGTGATTTGGCATTCCATTATTCTTGGAGTCCATGTTGGCCTCAGCACAGGACACCATCACATACCTTTGCTGCTGTGTGTTCTGCTTTGCAGATGATGGCTGTTACCTCAGCATCTGCAATGTCAGGGGACCATCAGTCTGCTGGGATAGGTATTTTGCACTCTGGGGGGGGGGGGGTGTTTGCACTGCACCTGACAGGTTTTATGTTAGCAATATGTGTGTGTGTTTGGTATGTTGTTTGCAATATCTGTGTGATTCGGAGCATATCTGTGGATGCCCAACATGGTTCCTACCATCAGTTGGGTAAGCCTTGTGATTATCCTTAGTGCCCTGTACGTTTTGTATCTTCATAGGTTCATGGGTTCATACTAGGCTATACACCCTAGGACATTAGTAAGCCTAGCCAGAGTGTGTGTGTCTTTCACCACCCATTGCTATGTTCTATTATGGCCATTTTTGAAGTTCTTCACTGTGCCTCTGTCTGGTCGTGACACAGTGAGGACCCCCAGTATACATGTACGGTCATCCATCCACTTGGCAATATTCCTGTTGAGGGGTGTCAGTGAGGGGCTCTGCCTACCATGGATTGAGATCCTGTTTCTGGGTGTGGGGAGCCTCTGGGTTATGTATCTGTCCCTCCAGCACATCTTATTTCATTATGTGTTGAGGCTGACATCTGTGACTCTCACAGTTCCAATGGCTTTGATTTCATGTGGTGGAGCATGTCCATTACTCCTGTGTTGGACATGGCCTTGTACAACAGACATACAATGCCGCTGTGTAGGCAGTCTGTGACTGACTGCAGTCAGCTGGGGTGTCTACAGCCAGGCAGCATATGACATATATTTCACACCCTTTATCCTGTTGGTGGGGTAACTATGAGGTCTTCCGAACTGCTGCAGGTGTCACGTACGGTACATCCCATATGAGTCATTGTACTAGATTATGGGTCTGATAAGGGAACAGTACAGCGGCACAGTGACCTCTGTTGATGTAGATGTGACTCCTTTCATGATACGGTGTCCAGTATCGACAATCTTCATAACCACATTGGCATTGTGAGTGTCACATGACAGATTAATGTCGACCTGTGTCCCTAGGTCCCTGATTACTCCTTGCATACATAATGGTTTGACACCTATGTGGTAATTTGTGTGTACCTTGTCTGGTATTTGGTGGGACATTCATACTGTCCAGTGTCTTCAGGATGTCTGGGTGGAGTTCTTGTGTGTGAGAGTGTGGTCTGTCGCATGCTACAGACTGTACAGCAGTTTTGACTACAGTTATGTGCACATGGGTGGTCTCCACTGCTTTGTGCATTGTCAGTTACCTGGCCATATGAGTGTCTGTGCTGCATATGGATATTCCCCCTCCTTTGATGTTTTGGTGCAGGTGTTGAGGCCATAACACATGATATGTGGTATAACCTAGTAGTGCTGGTGTGCTATCACTAGGCTTGCAGCAGGCTTCTGTCACTGCACAGACATCAATGTTCTCCATAATGGGAAGTGCCTCAGGGGCATGCATATTGCAGTTTACACATCTGGCATTGGTCAGCATTACCCTTATGTTTCCTACCACTTATGTTTTCTAGGGTGGCGGGTAGTCTTTTTGGCCTTGCCTACATACGGCTCTATGGAGGTGGCAAAGGCCTTATCCAGTATCCAGACGCACACAGGTAACAGGTGCAAGCCATCCCTGGAACAGCAGCATGGCTTGTCATGCTTGACATCTCAAGCAGACAGACATTAAACCCTCTTGGACTGACAGCTGTAACTGTGCCAGCTGTTAAACATGGGCATTCTGTGTTTGCACTGTGGCATCATTCTTGGTGAGGCTTGGATGCTGCACACAGCCAGTGTCATACCGGCCTGGGGTACATACTCAGAGGGACCATCCATGTCTCTTTTCATGTTGACCAGGGAGGTACATCTCAGGTAATTCACACCAGCATGGACATTGAGTGCATCATATTTCTGCTTGCTTTGGGGTGACCTGCGTACTTGTGTTATGCGGCATTTTGTGGCAGCCTACAGGCAGCTTACTCTACCCTTTCCCTTGTTCAGTCTGGTGAGTGGGACAGCAGTGTGTCTGCCTATACAGACACCTATTACGACTGTATCAGGCATGTTGTTTCTCCTTCTAGCCTGTGACTGTTTGGCACACCAGCTTTGCATACTATTCATTGCATGTGCTATGCTTGAAGGTTGTGGTTGCTTGTGATCTGCTTTGGAGGCTTCTGTTGGTGTGGTGTGTTTGTAATTAAGGCCTCCGGGAATATTTGTCTGTGTTTATGTGTTTGGTTTACAGTTGTGGTAGGTCTATGTGGGACTGGGTTTGTGCTGTATGTGGTAACCTTCTCCTCCTGACTAGTTTTGACAGTACTGAGTTGGTGGAGCTCAACCTCTGGTTTGGATATATGGATGCATCTATCACATATATTTGTATTTATTGGGGGGTGTTGTGGTTGTCTGTGTACTTGGGACTGGTGTCATCTTGCCTCTGGATTCAAATATTCTACTTGTTGTGGCTGGACTTAGTGGATTGTATGTGTGGACATATGTTATTGCCATACTACTGGTCAGTGATTACTTCCCTTTTTATGCTTGCTCTATCATGTGGTAGCTTCCTCATTCTCTTGCATGGTTTGGTAATGGCTGGAGTCCAGCATGCCAGATGCCTGCATGTATGGCATTGTGTGTTGTTGTTATTTGTGATTGCATACTCCAAGCATTCCTGGCTGTGTTCATGGAATGCCTGTATAACATGTTCTGTGGTGTGTCCCATATTCTGCACTTGCACAGGGCCTTTTGTGGATTCAACATCGGTTTTGAGGGCTGCAACCTATGCTTTACACATGCTTTTCACTGTGGTATTCTGGCCAGGGACTGGGGTCAGGATGTGTATATCCAGTGTGATTACTCTATGGTTTGGTCTTTCCAGTGAGGGGTACACTTCTCATCTTGCCATCCAGTACACATGTTGCTGATTATCAGATCCAGTATGCTTACCCCTCTTGTGGGAGTGGTACATTGTTCCTGGGCATTTTGGTTTATGGATTCTGGGAAATTTTCTCCTACTGTGTTGGTGCTAGTATAATGCTCCTGGTGTATGTCTGGGTATTTTCAGTCAAGCAATATAATGTGGTTTGGGGGGCTTGATATATTCATGTATTCCGACATAGGCCAGGTGCAGTTCCTGGTATTAGGACAGTAGTCTGCAGCAGGCTATATACTGGGAGGTGGTTTTAGCCATTGGTATTTGACCATGGCTAATCCATGCTGCTTCTTGTTGTGGTACCAACATGGGGGTGTGGTTATCCTTGCCATTTCTTGCTAGTCACCCTCCTTTTGTAGCTCGTTCCATGTTTTGCAGCTGTACAGCACAGTATGAGGTGTGACCTGGTAGTGTTAGGGTGCTGATGTGAGCCTTGACCCAGTTCTCTATTACAGGACTGGTATCTACATTCTCCATACTGTGTGTGTTTACACTGCACACATCTTGCTGTTTAGACATCTGTCATTGGGTAGCATTACATCTAGGTTCCTGTCCCTTGTAGAACCTATGAAGGTGGGTTTGTGTTTTGAGACTTACCTATTCAGGGCATGCTGTGGGTACTGACAGCCTTTGCCAGTATCCATGGGGCATGGCATGATAGGTGCACACCACCCCTAGCAGGTGGTGCATCATGTCATGCTCCGCATGTCTTCCCAGCCTGAAACACATTGGCTCCCCTTTGACTAACTGCATTACTTCAGCCAGTTATTGCATTTGATCATCCCATCGTCATTTTGTGGCTTCATGCTTGGTGAGGGTGGATGTTAGTCAGGGTGCTCATGTGTGCATATAGTACATGGTGTTACATTACTTAACACATGGCATTCATGCCTCAGGTGGTGCTGCAGGGCTGCCTCTGTCGGATGCGCATATTACACTTCCCTGTACATGTTTGTGAGCAGGTAATGTCATTTTAGGCATCTATGTTATTATTTGAGTGAGTCAGAGGGGGTATCATTCCCAGGGTTCCTACTGAGCCAGTGTATGTGCTATGCATAGCCTCTTTGCCAAGGCCAGGGCATACTGGGCATGCCTCCTTCTGCCTACTGGGGCAGGCTCAGGTTGTTCCTCCTCTGAGTCACGTTCTGCCTGTGATGGCCTTGGCAATGGTGGGGGGCTGTTTGGCCCGGCCCTATGCTGGTCCTGCTGCAGCTGTTTTCACAGGATCATATTATGTAGCATAGCACATACCATGACAATTTGGGTACATGTAGTTGGTGTTACTGCAAGACTCCACCAGATGTGTCCAGACACCGGAACCGTGACTTGAGCAGCCCAAACACACACTTTATTACATTACATGTTTGTGCATGCGCCTCATTATGGCGTTCCTGTTCAGGTGTGTGTGCGTTTCTGATGGCTGTCATCAGCCACAGCTCCAGTGCATAACCTGCATCCCCCACTAGGTTTCCGTGTGGGATGTCCCCATTGGCAAATGTCTGGTACAGCTGCGTCAAATGCCAGATGTGGGAATCGTGGTAACTCCCACGGCAGCCAGCACACACATTCATTATTATGCCCTGGGCATCACACACAACCTGGCAGTTGATGGAGGGGAAACCCTTGCGGTTAATGTAGGCCCTACCCCGCTCACCGGCTGGTGCTTTGATGCGTATGTGCGTGCAGTCTATTGCACCCACTACCTCAGGGTATTCTGCTATTTGCTGGAAGAGACGCATATTGCTGGCCAATACCTCACGGGCATTGGGGAAATATACATGATCACCGACATGTGCTGACATGGCATCCAGGAACTGGTGCAGTACCCTGGAGGCTGATGCCTGTGATATCCCCATCATATCGCCAGTTGGTCTCTGGAAGGTGCCTGTTGCTAGTATTCTTAGGCCAACACATACCTTGGTTTCCACTGGGATGGGTTCCCCTCTGTTGGTTCTGTGTGTGAGGCATGGCCTGCACAGCTCAACAATTTGCTGCAGGAGCTCTCTGTCCACTCTGTAGCGCTCTACTATCTCCAGCTCATGTGACCCGTGGTAGGTGACACTGGGCCTGTACACTCTTCTCCGTCTCCTCACTGTGGGTTGTCTGGCACCATCTGCATTGTCACCACCCTCAGCAAGTCGCCTATGTCTCATTATGACAGCTATGGCAGCCCCTAACATTTCTGCTCTGAGTTAAGCTTTTTCAGTTTTCACTTCTATTAGCTTACTCCTGTCTTGCAGTGTCTCTTAAGAGAAACATCCTGCACTACTGTTTGCAGAGTTTTAAGTGCTGGGCTGGGCTACTATTCTGCCTGTGTAATTGCCTGCTTCTAATTGTTTTCACCTGCTAGCTTCAGCAGTTATCCCTGCTAGCTTCCTATTAATTCTGTTGCTTCCTTTTTCCTCTCTGTTTCCTCAGGGGGGATCAACGTGCATACCATCAGAAACACGCTCACAGTAGCTTACACGCACGCACACATGCTTACATGGTTCAGAATCTACTTATTTATTTATTTATTTATTTATTGCAGTTGGTTTACCAGGATAGTCCATTGGGCCTCAAAGAACCCGTTTTCAATGGAGTCCTGGGGAGAAAAGCTCCAGAACAGAAATATATCTACATTAACATTGACAATAGTTTCTAGGTACATCATTGTAAAAGAGAATAAGCAAAATATAAATGTTCGTTAAAATTAATAGTAACAGCCTTGATACATGCTATAGAAGCAGCAGAACAGAACAGAAATATATCTACATTAACATTGACAATAGTTTCTAGGTACATCATTGTAAAAGAGAATAAGCAAAATATAAATGTTCGTTAAAATTAATAGTAACTTATTAGAAATGTTTGCTAACTTATTCAGGTTAAAATGCGTGTACACCCGTGCAAACACTGTTACACGTCTGCCAACAGCCTCCAACATACTCAGCCTGCCCTACACGCATGCACACCCTCGCAAACAGTGTTAAACATCTCCCAACACGCTCCCACATGCTCAGTCTGCCTTACACGCATGCACACTGCCCTACTCGAGCTTCATGGCGCCCACACGTGTGCATGCACGCCCAGCAAGAAACTTGGGTGTAAGTAACAGTGTACACCTTCCATTTCTTGACTTTCCATGACTTATCTAGTGGCACACCTCTTTCCATGATCTGTGTTTGTCATCTGTCATGTTACACTGACCTCCAATGAACTGCATTTCTTTCTACCATTCCCCCCTGTGATGTCACCTATCTCCTACTCTATTCCTCCCCCTTATGTATCTCTTACACTACTCAGACTGTGCTCATTTGCTATGTGACTGTGAGATTCAGTATCCTAACCCTCATCTTCAACCTAGATTGATTCACCTGTATATCAGAACCACCAAGTAATCTAATAAATCTCCATGGCTACCAGCAGCTAGTCCAAATTCCAACTAGATGTGATAAAAAATCTAAAAGGGAATCCATCCTTGACTGGGTCCTAACTAGCAACCCCACATTGTACCCTCACACAGGCAGTCTCCCAGACACCTTAAGTGACCACAACATAATATACTTTATATGTAGTAGAACAAGCATATGCAAAACCACTAACTATATATCCACTAGAAACACAAAAAAAATCTCTCATGAGGTCCTCAACACTTTACTGTGTAACTGTGACTGGACCCCCCTAAAAACCCTCCCACTTGACCAGGCTGTAGCATATTTCAACAAAACATTTCTACAACACCTAGACACTGTCGCTCCATTGCGCAAAATCAAGGTTAGAACCTCTGCAAACCCCTGGCTCAGTAAAGAAACCAAACAAATCCTCAAGTCCAGAGACACTGCCTGGCATTACTATCAAAAAAACAAAGAAACACAAAGCCTAACTAAGTACCAAGAACTGCGCAACCATGCAAAAACATGCATTAGGCTGGACAAAAAATCCTACTACACAACATTACAAACTAAATACCAACACAATCCGCAAATATTTTGGCAAAATGTAAACCAGCTACTAAAATCCACCCAAAAGGCTACCCCCAAACCAACCACCCCTGACACTAAATTTCCCATCGAAACACAATTCAACTCCCACTTTGTGAACTCAATTCTATCCTTAGTATCACAGGACAGTTCCTTCCTCACTATCCCCCCAACACAAATAACACTAATACAAGCTTTACCCTCAAAACAGTTTCCACCACTTCAATCAAAAGCATGCTCTCCAAACTAAAAACTCATCAACAGCAGCAGACCTACTCCCCAGCTATTTCTTGAAACTCACAGCAGATGCTATTGCTATCCCAGTCTCCACTCTCATAAACAGATCAATTGTTGAAAACTATGTGCCCAAACTCTGGAAAATATCCTATGTTACACCCATACATAAAGGCAGGACCTCCACTGAACTTAATAATTACAGATCCATTGCTTTACTCTGCCCCCTGGCCAAAATCCTAGAAAACGCATCCATACCCAGATGCTAAACTATCTCCTAGACTGCAACATCCTGTCACCTACTCAGCATGGTTTCAGACCTGCCCATAGTACCACTACAGCTCTCCTCTGCTTCACAGACACAGTAAACCATCTCAAAATGAAGGCCTGCAAGTGTCAACTCTTTTTTTGGATATGTCCAAAGCATTTGACACAGTCTCACACCAAATCCTGCTAAACAAACTAAACCAATATCATCTATCTAATTCCACTCTTACCTGGTTCCAAAGCTACTTAACTGACAGGTACCAAGCTGTGAAATAGGAAAATTCTCTCTCTCCTCAGCTGCCCATAACTATAGGAGTCCCACAGGGTTCTATCTTAGGACCACTACTATTCACAGTCTTCACAAATGATCTCCACACAGCATGCATCTATAATTCAGTATGCAGATGACACTACCTTAATATGTGCTGCACAAAACATTCCCACCCTCCTGCAAATAACTCAGCTAGTATTCTCTGACATTGAAAACTACCTTACCAAAGCCCAACTTATCCTCAATCCAAAGAAAACTCAGCTTATGATTATAACCAGTTCTAACAAAAACACTAACAGTCAATTCACTATCTACTCCACAAATGCTACTCCAATTGCTCCAGTGCCACAGGCTAAACTATTGGGAATAACCATAGACTCCCACCTAAAATTTGATAGTCATCTGAACTTAACTATTAAAAAAGTACATGCCAAACTGGGGTCACTCTACCGTATCAAACCATTTCTTACCAACAACACAAGATCAGCCATTGCTCGCTCCCAACTTCTATCCACCCTACTCTATGCATCTCCCATTCTGACTAATCTCAACAAAACTGAACTAAGCAAAATGGAAGCTTGCTATAACAGAATTGCCGTTTTGCTGCAAATTGCTCATATAGAACTCATCATTGTACTGCTTTGAGACAGCTCCACTGGCTTGAACTGCCCAACCTCCTAACCTACAATCAGCTCTGCCTCTGTCATTCTATCTATTACCTCCCCAATAAGTGTCCTGCCCTCAAAAACCTAGTACAACATCACTCAGCCAAAAGGCCTCTTAGATCATCAAGCAAACTACTACTAGAAGTCACCAACAGCTACAATAGCTTTGGAGATACACTATATAGTAGTTTGGTGGCTAAAAAATGGAACTCTGTCCCTACTAGCATTCAAAACACATCATCCAAAGCCTCCTTTAAAGACCTCACCAAGCAACATCTCAAGGAAAGTTGGCAGTGCCATGATTGTTCCCCAGGCTAGTGAAAGCGGATAACATATGCATACTAAATCTAGAGCAATTTATAATAGTTTTTCAATCTTACTCACAAACACTGGCTAATCTACAATGTATGTACTGTACCTGTGTACTATGTATGTATTCTACCTACATTCCAAAGTTCAGCTGTACACCACAAATCTATTACTTGCCTTTATTTTTAAAATTAATATCTTTTTTGATTGTTCTCTCCGCTGTAACTGTTTGTGCCGCATGCCACTGTAAAAACATGTCTCTTGTAATTTGTGTGTATACTGATTATGTCTAAATTACTAAATGTGTCTGTAATTTTTCTTTGTGGAGCTTTTCTCCCCAGGCCTCTGCTGAAAAAGGGCCTTTTCGGCTCAGTCAGACACCCCCGATTAACAAATGTAAAATAAATAAATAAAAATAAATTTACATGAGATTGCCTACTAATGCTTAGTTACATGTCTTAGACTCAGCTTCCCCCCCTTAGCAACCACTACACGGTGGCCATGTTGTTTTTGGTCTGCTGGTCCCTGCATTGTCATTCCATGTATTGCATGAAACCCACATTTGTGGGTTTATAACCTTCTTTTTTATGATTTTATACAGCGCAGCCCATTTGCACGGGGCTGCGCAAAAAATTATATTTTTAATATTTTGGTATCGGGTTATATTGCCAATGGCCACATATTTGGCCATTGGCATGCTGCCTGAGTCATATGCACCCTTTTGTTGGAGCTGACATGGCTCCATTGTGGAATTTGCAGAAACGTACTCAGTTGTCAACTGAGTACATTTCTGCAGCTAAAACGTCTCTTACACGGACTGGTTTCTGCTTCGTGGATCGCTAATATACCTCATTTGCATACCTTTCGGCTGCAAGTGAGGTATTTAGCATGTCCACGCCCAGTCCATGTAAGAGATGTTTTAGCTGGTCTCTTACACGGAGTTTAGGGCTGTTCCTGGATCGCGAGGCTTGCATGAAGTGTTGCACGTCTCTTACACTCCGTGCAAGCCTTCGTGAATCCTGCCCATTGTCTCATTTTCTTACTTAATTATAATATTCACCATTTGTTTTCTCTGAAAGAACACCTCTTAGGTCCTTTTCACATACCTTTTCAAAAGCTTTAATTACTGGGTGCAAAGCGGAATTATAGGTGCTAGGAATGACAAAGTCACCTTTTTCTGCACTGCTCTTGTCCTTAAGCAATACTTTGAAATCTAATTTTTTGATAAACATAATTGCATTAATTAACTTGGCTTGGTTGAAGGCACAAAACTAAAACCGTTTTGCAAGACTTTGATCACGCAACTGTCTAGCTGTGTATCAGATAAAGATCTTATATTTAATGGTATTCCCTGATGTCCTTGTATCTTTGATAGCTGTGTTGGTAGGAGTTTCTTTGCTTCAGTCTCAATGGGTGGTTTGGACTACCTGAGCCTGAGTTCATGGTGCTGAAGATGTTGTAGCCTGATAAACTTAACAGTACTTTATTTGTGATACCTCTTCCTAAATTCACACAACTCTCCAATGTTTGGTAGAATTGCAAAACCTGGCAGCCTAGCCATGGTGCTAAGAGCCACTATGTGCATTTTATCTGTATGCACACTAAACTTAAAGACCATCTACTCTGCTGCAACAGAAGCTGTTGCAGAAAAGTCATAAAGGCAGAGATGCCTGAACTATAAGCCCTTCTTATTGGACCAAGACTGAGCTACTAGCCAACCCACATCCATCATCCTGCCAATCTCCCGCACTTCCTCTGGAACTGCTACTGACTTTAAGGCTACATTCTGAGTCGTGTGATGAAATCAATCAAACTGAAAACAAGACAGGCTATCTGCTAAAGCATTTAATTTGCCTGGCACATGTCTAGCTGAAAATGTCATATAAAACTTTGAACTAAGTAAAACTAATTTCTGGAATAACAATTGTACCAAAGCAGATAAAGTCATCTTCCTGTCCATCACTTGCACTACTGCTTCATTATTTGAGTGAAAGACTACTTTCTTGTTCCTCACCTTGTTCTGCATCAGTTCTAAAAATGCCATATCCTTCTTCCATACTTACGGACAGTTCCCAGGCCATTCAACTGTAGATTATTATGTTTTAAAGATTGCTGACATCCCAGACACTTTTGTAATCAGCTATAACTTTTCCAAAGAAACCAAATCTTACTGTCAAAAAAGGATATCCCATTAAAATCCTTCAAAAACCGTAGCCAAACCTCAACATCCTGTTTAACCATTCTCATCACAAGCACCCAGTGATGTCTATGTTAATTTATTGAACATCCAAATTGTTGAAACCCATATCCTGAAAACTATATAGTCAACAATGCAGTTCAATAAACAGTATAAACCCAAGCAACACCTCCACCAAACTACTGCTCGACCCTAAAAAAAAACAGATTACTACTTTTTTTCCGTAAATCCCTCTTCCGTAGAAAAACAAAATTTAAATTTTTCTCTCTCTCTCTTGATAACACAACCATTGAAGTCACATTTCATAACAAATTGTTAGGGATGATAGTGGATTATAATCTTAAATTCGGCCTGCATATACAAACTTTCTTTAAAAAAAATCATCAAAAGATAGGGATGCTTTATAGAGCCAAAAACTTTCTCACCAATGCAACTAAAACTACACTTGTCACTACTTATTTCCTCCCCACACTTCTTTATGGTGCTTCCATCTTTACTAACCTTCAGGCATCACAAAAAAACTTGACAATGCTATAATAAAATTTACTAAATTTGCAGCAAATATCCCTTTCAGGACCCAACACTCTATAGCACTAAACAGCCTAAATTGGTTAGAACAACCCCATCAACTAACATATACACAGTTTCTTAACAATTATGAAATTATCTAGAGTCCATCTTCATGTCCGACACTAAATAACATTCAACTAAACTACATTCCTAGTCAGTCATAATGATTCAATTACTAAAAACCCTGTCTGTTCACAAACCTATCATATCTGCTGAGCACCGTCTATACTTGTACCATGTTGCTAAGGCTTGGAATTCCTTGTCTCTATCCATCAGGCCAATACTCTCTTTCTCCCATCCTTCAAAACAATTTTAAAATACTTTCTAGCTAACAGCTGGTTCTGTTCTTCCTCAATACTAGGATAAACTATATCCCTAAATGTGGACAAATGCCTTTTCATACCTTACATCTCCTTACTCTCCCTTCTTCACTCACTTCCTTACTTCTAATTTCTTTGTAAACTGGCTAAAATTTCTCTAACATTTACATCATTGTCACATCTATTCTTAACCAATGTTTTCATATTATGGCTGTTTTGTTATAGTTATTTAAACTATATTTGTTTTTTGTATTATTTTTAAAGTCTGTAAAATTATTATTATTAACATTTTCTCCCTGGGCCTCTTTAGAAAATGGGCTCCTACCTAGGGTTACCATATTTGGTTATATGAAAAAGAGGACAATAGATTCTTTCGGGGCAAAAGGTCTTTCACAGTAGGTGAAGACCAAATTAAAAAAAAAAAAAGGTCTTTTAGTCTTTAATGCAGAAAATCGCAGTTCCACATTAAAGGCAAGTAGCTCCATGTTTGGTGATTTTTTGATTGGCCCGAAAACTTGCACAGCAGACCCTCTTCTGTTAAATAACAATACTTACACAGTCTTTCAACCATAAAAATAGCTTCTGCTTTCGGCACCTCTGGCCATGCAACAAATTACAAATACAAACAACGATTCAGTGTGAAGATTACCTTTGTCTTTAGTCTTTTACTTACTTCAGGAATAGTTCCCCAGTGCCAAAGCACACTACCTTTATTCCCCTTCCAAAGGTACATCATTCTTCCCAAAACTCAAAAGATTATAGAACAATACCCAATCTCTGCTCAATAGATAAAATCTTTGAAAATAATTCTTTGCAAACAAATGTTTAAGCACATCAATAGCTATGGCTTCCTTTCAGATAAGGGGCATGCAAACTGTCTTGTAAACAAAGTCCATTTAAATAACCAACCTTCAACAATCGGCTCACTTGGTGCCGGCAGGTGTCCCTTAGAGATCAGTTTAGCCAAGTATATTAATTTTCTGTTTATTTATTAATTAATGACTTTCACTTTATGGAAGAAGACTATCCCCTCACTGAATGTTATTATACACCAGCAACATTCTTCTACTAGAACACACACGCGCACACACATACACACACACACACACACACACACACACACACACACACACACACACACACACACACACACACACACATCCTTCACTTCATCCATGTGCAGGTGTGGGGTTCTTCTTTTACACCTTAGAGGTATGTTATCAAATTAAGTTCACAGTATGCACAAGATAAGGAATTACATACATCAGTAAAGCTTGCATTCCTTCAGTGTTATTCATTAAATTAATTTTAACTGATTTTCAATTAATTCACTTAATTCCATTAAAAACATTAAATATGACTTTGCTACTTCACTGAGGCATTGTTTATTTTACCTGACAAAGATACAAAATGCTTTCTCTGTTCTCAGTCCTGATAAGCACAGGATACTGACTATTTTTAGTTTGGCCTTCAAAGCAAAATTCCTGTAGAACAGTGTTATCCTTGGATGCCATATATGTATCTACACATCTGCACACACACACACACACATATATTAGTGCTCATGATTCAAAAACTGCATTTTTCTAATACTGTTTAATTTAATGTGATAAGTGAGGATATGTTAAAAAATATTTCATAAAATAAAAATAAGAACAGAATGATTTTAATGTATCAAACCTCATACAGTTTGCTTTTATTAGATTTATTTACCAATCTATTTAGTTTATCAACATTTGTCTTTATTATTTACTAACTGATTATGATATGAGAAGTACTTTTGCATTGTTTTTGTGTGCATTCCTTACACTAAGTCTCTAGCCTTCAGATATTTTCACTTGGGGAGGGACACCATATGCTTGTGTTTTGAGAGGCCCACCTACTTGGCACCATATACACTCCTTCTCAGTTCACTTATTCTTCTTGATTACTGAAGTAGAAGAGGTAATCCTTCCTCATGTTGCCAGAATCTTTCCATCTTTGGCACTGTACAAGTTGTACTTGTGCACTATTACCTTTGTAATGTGTCTGTGAACTGCTGAGTGGGGACTTTCCTAATATCAAGGTCATCAGTATATAATGTCATGCCAGGTCTTGCCCTGCCTGGAGTCAGAAGATATAATAAATATCTTTTATACTAAGAACCAGTAGTGCCGTTATATTGGCCTGCACCAAGCTACTCTTTCATTGTGTTGAGATGCTAATCACTTGTTTCTTTTGTTCTTTCAGTCATATGCATTCATTAACACATAATGCTGATATTTACTCTCTGCAAAATATCCGTGTAATAATAATACTTGTCTTCTCTCACTTAAACTTCTACATTGGCAGATTTACAGGAGGGCTGAGTCTGCCTGGCATTCCCCATCCATGGCAGCAGGGTCTTTATTATGTCAGATCTGCAACAGCTTCTAAGACTAAGAGTATAGCTAACTGAACACAATGTCACCAGTAGACTGGCAGTAGTAGAAAGGGATCAATAGTGCATATGATATACACACCACACAAACTTGCTTTAACTTTAAAAAAAAGAACATTTTTCTAACCAGAAGTAGAAAAATCGAAAAACCGTCCGAAACGGAGACTCTGACTCTGTGACTGATGACCAGCTGTCACTGTGGCTGGGTCCTCCTCCCTGACACATACAGTCCTGCTTCTCCCCGCGCAAACAACACAGTCTCGCTGCTCTCGCGACTCTCGCGAGCTCTTTTACCTTCTGCGCATGCGTAGATTTGAAATCTGACTCGGGATTGTAAAACTTGGACAAATCTCGGACATTTAAAAAACGCCCGGACGCCCAGACAGGAGCACAAAAAGAGGACATGTCCGGGGAAAACCGGACGTATGGTAAGCTTACTCCTACCCAGTTGGACTTTCCCAGTATTAAAATTTTAATAAACAAATAAGTAAACATCTGCAAACAACACAATGTTTTCTCAGGGGAACAAGACCCCCCAGCACCTCCTACACCCCCTGCTAATTATTTATACTAACTTGGAGATCACCCTACAGTGGGAAAAGGGCTAATTCCCCAATGTCTACTGTACAGCAATCTCAGTCACAATAGCTCAATGAACTAAATTGTCAACCATATGTTCCTCATGCTGCTGAGACCCTAACCCTGAACCTAACAACTCTTTGAATTTCGAACTGTCATCCACACTCAGATCCTGTAAAAAACTGACAATCGGACATTTATATCAAGACTTGTCCACTCCAATTCCCCTGCCATGGTAGAACCCTGATTACCTGCTGACATTTGAGGGGCTGATGTGGCTTTTCTCAATTCCTGCAAATATGTGGACTTTTCTTGAGTTCCCAGTGAACCACCTGCCTTCCTCTTTCTATGGGTTCTGTGACCCAGTTCCACCTCAAGTTGTTGAATTTCTAGTTGGCCAGGCTCAGGTTGTTCAGCAGTTGCTAACTCCAGGAACAATACCTCCGTTTGAGCCACCATGTTGGCCTATCAATCTTTCAGTGCTGTGATGTCCACCATATTACGAAAGACAAAACATATTAAAATATCCAACATAAGAAAAACTTCTTGATACCCATCCCCAATCTATATAAAATTTATATCCAGTCTATGCACCCTAAAATTACCTATATGTACTCTGTAATCGTTGTTAGCAAATACTTACTGCTTAACCTTGACTACGCACTCAATGGACTATACAACCTTATGTATTCCTTCTAGCAAAATATCCAAAACCATACCCAGCTATTGTTGTTAGCCTTGAGAAACCTAAACTGCCAAGACATATCTGCATTTTTTAACTGAAAAATTAAAGCCCTTGCATCAATAAAATTCCATGAATGAACAAGCATGAATTGCTACTTCTTAAACAGATAAGCATAAATAAATGGCAAAAACGTAGCAAATCCAGTACTGCAAACCTTATGACACAGTAATAATTTGAGCAATCCCACTTTTTATGAAGAAATGTTAGTATGTTTGTGTTATAACTACATTAATATGTAATAAGGCTTTATACAAAATAGAAGTGTAAGAGCTGTAGAAACATTATCAATGAAAATCAAAAATGTTAATTTAAAAGATTTAGGAATCCCCCAAATGTAACAATTTTTGTCATTTGCATAATAAACTGAGTGACACCCTTCCATATTTTAAGAAAACTGGATGATTTGTTGGGTATTGGCAAATTTACCTCTGTCTTGATATGTTTTGCCTATTAGAAGTAGCAGGTACATCCCTCCAAAGTCCTTATGAACCACATATTAATAATTCCAGAGGGGGGAATAAAACAACTGTCTGTATGCCTGACTGGAAAGCAAGCCAGATGTTTTGCCCTCCTAAACAGCTTTGAAAGTTATCACAACTGTGGAGTAAATGGTAATCAACCTACACATGTTTCAGCTGTGGAAAAATCAAACTAGGTTGTTAGGCAAATGTCAACGTAGTTATGTTGCAGTGTGCAGGGATGTTGGCCTTGCTGATTGGGCTGTCTGCATGCTTCTACCCTGTCTTTTGTGGTTTCCATACAGGATTAATGGAGGATTGGACTGGGAGTCCTACTTCATGATTTTTTTTGTATTTTCCGCACACAACTGAGCATTCTGACATATGCAAATCAGGTATGCTTGCACTATTTCCTTTAAAATTATTTCATTTAAACTATCCAACAATATATCCCCTGTCAACTTATCCTCATGCTGCTGAGACCCTAACTCTGAATCTAATAACCCTTGCAATTTTGCCCTGTCATCCACACTCATATCCTGCAAATAAAGAGAAGATTAGCAACCAGAATTGTTACAAGAACTACAACAGAAAACAGGGACTGCAATAAATGTTATACTTAGGAATTGCAAGCAAAAGCTGTACAAGTTGAGACTCCATGAAGATTCATATTGTAACAAGAGATACCCAAAAAGAAAAGCAAGATGTCCAGTGTAAATGATCTTATCAAATACTCCTGGTCTGGAAGACCATTGAAGGAACCAGACAGATATCAGAACAGCCTTAGAACTCATCGTGATACTAATAATTGAAAGACTGTATTTATTAAAAATGTCTTTTAAACACATACATAATATAATATTTTGATGTAATAGCATATGAAGTGTTTAGTACAGAATTATTTTAGAACTTAAAAATGATATAGGCTAAGAAGGAAATAACTTCAGATGTTATTGAGTAAGTTGCATGTTGTGTGGTTCACTTTTTCTACAGAGTTCATTCTAAATACAGACCTCATACAGGTAACCAAACAGGGTCCAAATGGAGAGATGACAAAATCAGCAAGCAAAGGAGAGTATTGCTAGAATTAAATTCATCCTCAAGTTTTGATGAGTATCTACATGAGGTGGACCCTGATTTTTACAAAATCTCACCAAGACAACATTGATATATAGACTGTATTTTATATAGCATAAATCAAGGACAGAAGTACGTTAAAAATAAAAAAGACAGCTGGCTGCACAACTCCCAGGATAAAAAAGTGCACAATCTTGGTAGGCACACTGGTGCCAGGACTGGAAAAAATGCCAGAGTAGAATCCTCAAAACACAGAAACACTCCTGCAATGGGGCTAGGCCAGAGTCAGAGGGAGACTGGCCCCCCTGTTGTAGAAGTAAGTAGCGGTCCACAAAAAACACAAAAGCTGATAGGCCAAAAAAAAAAGAGCCATAAAGATGCCAGAGTGGACTTTTGAGGATAAGGAACAAATTATGTATTGTTACTACTATGCAAGAAGCCCAGAATTTCTGTTTAGAATCTATGCAAAAAGAATAAGAGAGAAATTAGAGGAAAGAAAAATAATTGCACAAGAAAAGCAGTCAGAAGCTTCAAATGCAAATTTGTGTTCATTAATGTAACAGATTCATGAAAAATATTATACAAACTGAAAAACTTTGAGCCATTTGGAAAAAGACATGACAGAGGAAGTGGGAAAATATAAAGAACAAAATCTAGAGATTTTTTTGAAAGGTATAAAAATGAAACATGGACATGGGAAATAAAGCGATATGAAGAAAAATATAGGTGAAGGCACCCAGATATGGAAATTTTCACAATGCAGAAAATAAGATCAAAAAGAGTAACAGAAGATTAGTAAAGTAGAAATTAAACAAATTAGTAAAGTAGAAATTAAACAAATAGAAGCTAAAGTTATGAAATACCTGCAAAGTGAAGTATTTACTATAGAAAATCTAAAACAGGTTATATCACAGTATGATGGAACAATGTTCTCCCAAAGTAAGGAGAAACAGGAGGAGCAGAAGATATCTGAAGAAGAAATATGGGTGCGGGGAAAAAAAGAGATTTAACATGGTACAGTATTTATACAAAGGAGAAAGAAAAATAATCCATACAAAAAAAAAGCAGCGCCAAAGATATTTGAAGAGTAATACAGGCAAAGACATCTGGATATGGAAAAATTTACAATACAAAAAATAAGAAAACAAAGAGAGAAACTAGAAAACAGGATCAGTAATGGAGAAGTTAAAAAAATAGAAACTGAAATTATGGATTACCTGTAAAATTAAGGATTTAGTGTAGAAAATCCAACTCTGGTAACATCACCAACATGATAGAACAATGAATCGTCAAATTAAGGAGACGCTGGTGGAGTGGGAAACATTTGATCAGTTGCCATATGGAGATACTTTGGCACTTTCAGTAGGAAAGCAGTACAAAAGTTCAGTTGGAGTTGCATAGAAAGGGAAAGAGCAGGAAACAGAGACAACTTTGATGGAGTCAATGTTGTGGAGTGACAGGCCAGTGAGTTTCCATATTAAAGAGCAATGGATGACACAGGATGAAGCTGAAGAGAATATGCCACAGGAAGATGTTTTGGAACTTTCTGTGAAATGCCAATGGGAGACAGAGAACAAATAATGTGCCCTTAGTTTCGAAGAAAATGATCTAAGGGAAGAGTTGCTTGATTTAATAGAGATGGATAAACATATTAAGCTTAGTCAAAGAAATACATTACAGAAAGAACCAAAATATTACACGTTTGATAAAACAAATGAACACAGTAACCAAGACTGTTCACAGAAATTCATGCTATATAATAGAAGTGAATAGGATATATTGCTGTGCAACTTAAAAGATAAAAGGGGGAATTCAGTAAAGCCTATGCAATTTTTTTTGTGTACACATTGCAGAGTGATGCTTACATGAGCAGGATCATTTTTAGATTCAGTAAGCGCCACTTAGCAGCGCACACACGTGCAAACAGGGAAAATTCAGAGGAATGCAAATTACCTCATAAGTAGGTGAATCTAATGCAAATGAGGCAGGTTGAGTGGTCCAACAAGCAGAAAGGTATCCATGTAGACTGTGTCAGTGTCTTTAGTGTACACTGAATTTTTCCATGTACAGGAGTCTACACAGACAGAAGAGGATGTAAAACTCCACAAATATGAACATACCTCCACTGACAATGTTATATTACATACAGATATGTGGAAAACTAATATTGTTGATGTCAGAAAGAGGAAGGGAATAAGTTAAATTAATAATATTTTTTAAATAATTTCAGCATGCTTGCACTGTGCGCCTCAATGCACAAACATGTTTAACTGAAAAAAAAAAGAGGAAAAAAAGCATTCTATAATATTTGTCAGAAATGTACTATAGGGCACTGTGTTGAGTCCATACAGTGGTGCATTGGTGCTGTTGCCCAGTTCATACATCTATGATCTGTGTAGTTTCCAGGCTGTCAGCACAGAGATGCATGCAAATGAAGTGGATGTCTTGAATAGCTAAAAGGAGTAAGCATGTTTGCATATCAAATTTGTGTAGACTCCCACACTATGTTGACATTTCCACTGAATGTGGATGCTAGCAGGGGGGTGTGTCCCGTTACTTTTAGGATTTTCTAATTCCCAGTGCATGTGCTTGTGCTGCATGCTGCATAGCTGAGCATGTTTGTGTGGAAAGACCACCCAGGTCACAGTGATGACATAGGCAGCAAGTAATTAAAACTGGATCTATTCAGTTATTGATTTTGACTTTTGTATAAGCTATGCTGTATGGCACAGTGCATAGCAGCACATTGTGCACTATATTAGGACCATTAAATGATTTTAATTACATTCTAGCCAGGTGATGTGCATAATAATTAGCCAATCACAAATGGTGGACCTACAGCAGACCTGTATAAAGTATGCATACACCCTACATTCTGATTTTCCCCCAATTCTCTGGACCATTGGAGTACAGACTTGGGAATTTTAACTGAGATAATGCTACAGGCTGTTGCAGGTCTACTACATCTGTATGTGCTGTAGATGCTGAAGTCAATGCTGCTGGTGCTGCTGACAATAGGCCTAGGCTGAGAAGAAGAAGAAGAAGAGTGTTCAGGCTCAGGGTAACCTTCCAGAAGCTACATGAGCTTGAGACTGTAGAGTGCTACAGGGTGGACAGGGACATATTACAAGAACTCACTGAACTCTACCACCCTCAGCTCAGACTTAGAGCCAACAGAGGGGAACCCATCCCAGTGGAAACAAAGATATGTGTAGCCCTTAGGATATTAGCTACAGATAATTTTCAAAGACCAATTCGGGATATGATGGGGTGCCACAGGCATCTGCATCCAGGATACCATACCAGTTCCTGGATGCTATGCTACCACATGCCAGTGAGTACCTGTCTTTTCCCCTCTCCCCACTGAGGTGAAGACCAGCAATATGCAACAATTCAACCATGTACCACAC
Organism: Protopterus annectens; assembly: GCF_019279795.1. Lineage (NCBI taxonomy): Eukaryota > Metazoa > Chordata > Ceratodontiformes > Protopteridae > Protopterus > Protopterus annectens. The sequence continues at coordinate 179,994,032 of NC_056744.1, forward strand.
TATCCTGAAGTAGTGGGTGCCATAGATTGCACTCAAGTACACATCAAGGCACCACCTGGTAAGCAGGGTAGAATCTATGTCATCCACAAGGGGCATCACTCCATCAACTGACAGGTCATGTGCAACAGCCAGGGGATTATCCTGAATGTGTGTGCTGCCAGCCCTAGCAGTTATCACGGCTCCCATATCTGGCACACATCACAGCTGTACCAGATGTTTGCTAGGAGGCACATTTCACACAGCCATTTCCTGGGGGATGCTGGCTAAACCCTGGAACTGTGGATGATGACACCCATCAGAAATGCACACACACACCCACAGAAGAATGCCATAATGAGGCACATGTACAAACTAGGAACATCAGGGAGTATACATTTGGACTTCTGAAGTCACAGTTCCAGTGCCTAGACATATCTGGTGGAGCCCTGCAGTATTCTACAGCCACATGTGCACATATATTCACAGCATGTGCTATGGTGCACAGTCTGGTCCTGCGGAACAGCTGCAGCGGAATCAGCAAAGGGAAGGGATACACAGCCCCTCACCAGTGCCTAGGCCACCACAGCTGCAGTCACAGGAGGATTTGAAGGAGGAATGCCCTGCTGATGTCCCTGTAGGCAGACATAGGCATGCTCAGGGATCTACTTCACGTTGTCGTAAGCTGACAATATCGAGTCTGATATTGTTGGCACGACAATATCGAAAGTGAAGAACATTGTGCAAGTAAACGGAAATCTCCAAAAGGTGAGATTTCCATTTACTTCAATGTAGTGCGATCTCGGAGTTGGTATATTTAAGTAGGGTGGTGTGGGGGGGGGTGCAGGTGGGCTTGCCCCACTGCCTATGCCAGTTAGTTTTTTTTTTTGTTTTAATTTTTTTTTACTTTATTCGATGTTTTACTTAATTGATTAATAAAGTTCAACCTTTATTGATTCAATTAAGTAAACTTTCGATAACGTGATATAGACGCGTGGTCAGTATGCCCTGGGTTTGGTTAAGAGGCAATGCATAGCACATTCACTGACAACCTAGGGACCTAGGGACTGACACCTTACTCCTACTCACATACAGAAATTAAAATTGATGGCAGGCAATCCTCACATCCTGTACCTATCCATGTATCGGCAGCGTACTGCTTGCATCTGACAGAGTCAGCCCTGAACTACAGTTGTGTCACTTGCTGCATTTGCAAAGTAAGTCCATAACCTACACAGTACTCATAAGGATTATTACGATATGGCATTGTATGTATGGATCTGGTACATTATGCAAGAAAAGACAGTGGGCTACTTGGACAGAAATAAAATCAATATGGGACTACAGATAACCATTCCACCATCATGGTTCCATTACTATTCAATAGGCCTCATGCATGGAATATTCCTGCAGTCCTACTGCAACATATTACTGGTACATCAGTCACAGGAGATGTTAGACAGTGGGGTTACATGATAGTCAGACTATTGTGAATCCCAGCAGAATGTGTGGTATTGTTCCCCCACCCCCAATACAGCAGTGTTCCCCTGTAACTGCTGTAGCAACAGCTTATTAATGGTATATCAGCATTCCAGGCAGTCTCAGGACAGTAACATAGAAATCAATCATACATTCTATATCTTACTTAGCACAGGAGTAACAATGTACATATTTATGCAGGTGATTATGTGATGAATGAAGTTTATCTGTCAAGCAGTTTGTGTGGCTCAAGGGACTATGGATAATTAACTTGTGTAATGGCATTCATGGTTCGAATCTAAAAATATCCAGTTTTGTTGGATGTGAGGTATTATTATGTTGTGTTTTGCAGACTGCCAGTCTGTGTGTGATGTACCATTTGAGCTCTACCATTTGAGCTAACCTCTGTCACATAGTAATTACATCAGACAACTTCAGAAAGTCGTATCCAATTTGAGTGAAGTGCAGCAGTGCAGAAACAAGGATAGATGTCATTTTGAGTACAGGTAGGTGTGGGCTGGAGCTAGTTAGTTTATAGCTAGTGAAAATCCCACTGGACATTCTCATACACTTATTTAAGCAGAATGCAACTCTGTTGCTCCTCACTTAAAATGCCTTTTTATATATAGATATGCCTATAGATACATACATATATGTATACATATCTGTCTGCCAGTATCTCTCTCTCCCTATAGATCTCTCTCTCTCTCTCTCTTTATATATATATATATATATATATATATATATATATATATATATATATATATATATATACATATATACGCACACCCACACACACACAGATATATATATATATATATATATATATCATACACACACACACACACACACACACACACACACACACACACACACACACACACACACACACACACACACACACACACCTCAATGTATATATATGTCCTTGTTATATACATAAATATATATCTTTATATCTGTGTGTATATCTGTATTGTTTTACATATCCTAATACTGGTGAGTAAAGCTGCACTATGACACATATATAATGTTGCTCTAAGGACCAAAAATAAGGGCTCACCACTAGATAATACACTTACTTACCGCCCCACTGTGCCTGCTGGATGTCACCACACATACACCAAAAAGTGAACAGGTGGTGTAATGTGTAATGTTTCCTGTGCACGCATTGACAGAGCACATTGTTTTTGCTCACAGGCTTCCTCATCCAAATGCAAACAGCCACATATGGCCAAAATGGGTACTGCAGCCACATATCTAGGATAAGAACAGTTATATGATTGCTAGACTACTAGATGCAGATAATAGTAAGAAGCAATGTCACTCTGCAGGCCACAAACGCTGTTCAACACAAGCCTAGTTTATGTACTCCACAAGTAGTTCACCTGCAGTCATGTGTAAAACAGACTTTAGAGGTGGTGCATGCGATAAGTACTGTGATCTGTAGTGTATAAGACTAGGTAGAGGTTCTAATATCACTCCAGTCCGCTTGTTTTTATGTGCATCTCCTTATGAAAGAGAAGATAATCCCTCATTGACTACCAAACTGCAATGGTTCTGCACTTTTTGGCCCTTGCAGTTGATGCCAGCCTCCAAACTCCTGTCTTCCACAAGGCCTGCTGATGTAATGTACCTTAAGGCTACCAACTGCCATTTTAATATCAGAGTTCTGCTGTGGAGCATATGATAAGAACTGTGATCTGCAGTGTATAAGACAAGATAAGAAGGGGTCCTGATCTCACTCTAAGCCACTTGGTGTGTGTGTGAATTTCCATACAAAATAAATATGATCACCACACTGACTTAGAAGGAAGAAGGTTTTTGCAGTATTTTGGTTGTAGCAGATGATGTGGGCCTCCAAACTCCTGACCACAACAGGGCCTGCTGATGTCATCTAGCATAAGATTACCTAAAGGGAAGCTCATAGCAGACTTGAACTATAGTGCATGTATTAAGTTCTGTGATCTGTAGCATGTACCATTAGATAGGTAGGAGTTCTAATCTAATTGTAGCCAACTTGGAGTGTGCGTGTGTTCTGTAAATATTAATTGGTAGCAGCATTGCTCTTATTGTAGCCAGGTTGTGTGTGTGTGGATGTTAGAGCTTGTTACATCAGCTGATGGAATCATAGGATCATTGGATGTTACTATCCTAATGGCCCTAGGGCCGTTACAATACTAGCCAAGTTCTTACCCTTATTTACACAATCCACACATATTACTCCTATTCATGAAGGACACAGGCAGAAGCGCAATGGTAAAATGACAGTCAACCAGCCAATCATACAGATTGCATCTGAAGATGACCAATGAGGTGCTCTATTTGGCATTGGGTGGGAGTTTGTTTTAAAGGCTTGTTAAAGGCTGGTAGACATATCTCTCCCACCAGCATGTATTAGTAATGTCACATACCAGGTTAATGTCCTTACTGCAAGTAATTCATATACCATTCCACCAACATATATGCAGCATTTCCAATAAATCAGGGTCAGACATTGCCCCTTATGCAAGGCAGAGATCACCTCTGAGTAGTCTCTTCCACACAGGCTACAATGACAGTTATTTCAGATGTTCCCTATAGGACAGATACTGAAGAATTGAAGTTCTCTTGTGAGGAACTTTTGTGCTGTGTGCTGTTGCTACTAGTGCTTGGAAAGGTATATGACAAAATGGCCATTGCACTCAAATATTGGCCTGCTGAGGGAAGAGTACATGGAGGTTAAAACTATGTCATTTTTGGGTGACAGTGCCTTCAGTTATGACACGAGCAAGATATAATCCCCTTCTTACCACTGGGGAGACATGGGGATCTCAGGTAAAGTAGGTGTAAACCTGTGTGGCCAGGCCTGTGGCCCAGGTCTAGCACCCCTGAATATGTACATCAGGTATTGCTACTGATGTGCTACTTACCAGGAACATTGGTGTTACTAACATTCTACATATATATTTGCGTGGAGATTAAGGCCATGAGTATGTCAATAAGCATTTGTTCATGAAGACTGTCTGTAGGATCTTGACATAACTGGGAGAGTCTATGACCACTCACAGTTTGCAGGCATCATCCAACCTTGTCAGCCACATACATTCACATTGTGCTTGTACTTTTGTTAAATGGATTCCAAACAGTAGAGGACCCAGGACTATGCCCTGTGGAACACCACCAGTTACAGATCAGCTATTGGAGATGGATTGCCCTATTTTGAGTATGAGTTCTATCAGTGAGCCACTTAGTGATCCCTTTAATGATACTACTGTAGATGTCTACTTGGGTGATTTTGTCAATGATGCCTGAGTGGGGGATAGTGTCAGACAGCTTGGCTAAGTCCTAGGGGTTGTATGCACAGACGTCCCCTCATCCAGGTCTTTGGTGACCACCTCATACATGTCCACCAGGTTTAACAGGCATGATCTTCCTTTCAGAAATCCAAACTGTATAGGGTCAGCTGTTTGTAGATTATATATATCTTTGCTGATCAGGTCCATAATGATTTGCCCCATAAGCTTGCAGATATGGCTACTCGGGCTAATAGGTCTATAGTTCCTGTGGTCAGTGGATGTACCTCCTCTGTGCAAGAGGATAACAGCTACAATTTTCTAGTCATCTGGGATGCAGCAAGTGGTTGCACTATGATTGCAAGGAGTTTACAATGGTGTTAATAATCCCTGTTGTATCCCATGTAGGACACAACCTGGGATGTTAGCAGGTCCAATAGGTGCTGTGTTTTCTCCTTAGAGAGGCCATTTATGACCTGCTTTGTAGATATAGAAGGTATGGCACAGATTGTAGGGATGTAATGTGGTACGTATGGAGGGGACAGGGTAGTGAAGTTGTCAAAGAACCTGTTGGACAAAAGGTTAGCTATGTCTATAGGCATTATATGTGGCATCATTAAGTACAAGTTCACCAACAATCTGGGCCTTTCCTCTTAGGTTACACATGTAACTACACTATGCCTTGTGGTTGTCCTTTGTGGAGGAGGCTAATTTTGTCACATACTTTGTTTTGCAGGACATCCCAGCAACACTATTTGCTTGTTTTAGCTGAGGAGGGTGTGCTTCCATTTTAGGAGGGCTCCCTCACTCCAACTGTCACAGAGCAATGTCCACCTGTTTTTTTTTTCCAGCCTGCTAATGGAATTTCTCCACCAGGCAGGTTTGTGTGCCATGAGGATCTTGTTTTCCTCCTGTCAGGTACAGCTGAGTCTATGTAGTTGTACAGGTGCTTGTATAAATCATTGGTGCAGAGCTCAGCATAGTTTCCTCTTCCATCTGAGGGGGGAGGTGCAGTCAAGCTATTTCATCCCATAGGAGGTTATAATTTGCTTTGTTGAAGTTTATTACTATATTTTCTTTAGGGGGTTCAGGTGTGATACTCACTTTTAATGAGACCAATCTGTGGTCAGATCTCACCAGGGAGTACCTCACAGTGGAGTTGCTACAATGGTCACCCATATTGGTAAGCACCTGGTGCAGTCCATTGCCTCCCCTTGTGCAGACGTAATGACACTGGTTTAGAGATGTGGATTAACCTTTGGGCAACTGAGTTTGAGCACGAGTAACCAACACAGTGGGTGGGTAGTTAAAGTCACCCCAAACCATGGTGTTGTGATGTATTTTGACAGACACAAGTAGATTCAAATAAGCACAATTGTGTCCTGATTCATGGAGTTGTTCCTGCAGTTGGCAATGGCTTGATTAGGTGCCCTCCTAGCAGTGAATAGCACCTGCAGTGTCTCCAGGGGATCACACTGTTTTACCAGTCTGGATGTGTATCTATCTTTAATGACCATGTATATATGACCTGCATTACCTTGCACACTGCCAGTTTGAGGTCTGAACATGTGGAAGGTACGTGTAGCCTGGTATGTCTGTGGAGCTGTCCACAGATTTGAACCAGGTGTCTATGACTGTGCAAATGTCTACATATTCCAAGGTGGGGACACCTTCCAGGGACAGTAGTTTAGTGTTGGCATTCCTAGCGTGTAGCAGCATAACTGTGATGTTGTTTGAAGATGGTGCTTTCTCACTGGAAACTTTTCTCTTTTCACATCACCTATAAGATGCACTATGGGGATGTCAACAGCCTTGGCCAGTACACAAAATCCCAGGGGTGACAGATGAAGACCATCTCAAGCAAACACTTGAGTTCTGTTGAGCAAGTCATGTCAGGCTGATATGTAGTGGATCCCCTTACAATGACATGACATGTTAAGCCAATTATTGACTTCAGTCATTTTCCATGTGTATTGATCTATCATCCTAGGTGAAGGTCAAATGCAGCTGAAGGCCATGAGCATACCCACTGGAAACACAGAGTCTGTAAGCTCAATCACGTTTCTGCATACAGTCCAGTGAGGTATGTCATAAGTTGTACACACCAGCAGGAACTATGACATCATCATAACATTACCTGATGTGACAGACTTGCATGCATGTGTGGTATGGCATATCCTGGCACCTCACAGACAGCTAAATGTGACCTTTCTCATATGTAGCCTGGTGAGAGGAACATCCACATGTATTCGTGAATTACCATATAGGTGGCAGTACACTAAACACCGAAAGTGCGATAAGAGATTTAGGGACACAGGTGGACAGTGGTCTCACCTTCGATAACCACATCGCCACAACAGTCATGAAATCCTTCTATGTGACACATCTCATCACTAAGGGCTTTTCATCCAGAAAAAAGGAGGTCATTGTCCCACTGTACTCATCCCTCATTAGACCCATTATAGAATACAACGCCCCATTTGGTATGTACCTCTCAAGACGTCTGCAACAACTGGAAAGGCCGCAGAAATACCTCACTAAAGGAATCACAGGCCTAAAGCAGATGCCCTATGCTGACCGCCTTAAAAAACTCCAGCTATACTCTGTCGCATATCGTCTACTCAGAGGTGATCTCTGCTTAACATACAAGGCCATATCAAACCCAGAGCTGTTGGACATTCTACACTTAAAGAAATCCCAATCCCTCAAACCCACAAACTTCAGGGATCTAAACCTTGTCATCACAATAAACAAAACATGCTGGAGGGATAGGTTCCTGACCCAGAGACTCCCCAGACTCTGGAATAGATTGCCCATACATGTCAAGCAGAGTACCTCTTTGGCCCTCTTCAAAAGGAACCTTGATGATTGGATGGGAGAAAGGAAATTCACCCTGGGGATCACATCAGTCGCCCTGCTAGACAAGGATCCAGGGAAGTAAATAGTTTGGGAAGAAATAACCAGGGAATTGTTATGGCTAGGCTTGTATAGGCCCTAGGGCTGATAGCCTAGTAACAACCTATGAACCTATGAACCAATGATGTAATCACCTATGAATAATAGGTTTGATTTTGTGTTTTGCCTCAGGTATTTCACCGGTGAGACAGTGGTGCATGAGTTATTATGTGTACTGTGTTCTGAAGTTGTACGATTATGTGTAGTGATATTGCATTTTGGTTTCTGAGGTGTCTGTTGTTTGTGCATGTTTCTGGTAAGGAGCTACACACATGTAGGTGTGTATGATGTGGGTGTGGGTGGAGTAGGAGGTGAGGTGTGCATGTTGGCAAACTGCTCATTTTCATATGTACTGACTGATGTGTGAGACAGCATGGAATCAAGGTTTGTAATATAGTCACATCTCTCACATGCTGTTTTTGTTACATAGGCTTAGAGGAGTAGGGACACTTTCCACATCTCGTTACCAAGTCTTTGATAATACCATTAGCAATAGAGTCTTGCTTGTGTGTATGTCACAGCAGGCCATCGTTAGGCAGTGGCCTGACAGATGCTGAAATGTAAGATGTTGTCACCTTTGTGCAGTTTTTCTAAGGTAAAACAGCACCTGACAGTGTGCCATAACATAGTTGAGTGAGTAAGATGCTTTGCCAAGCATGTGGCCTTTGCATTAACCATAATCCTGTTATTAGCAATGGTTGCAATAGCATGGGTCTATATCACATCACCCAACATACTATTTAGCAAATTCTTATTAGTTGAACACTAATAAGTGAAAACACTAAATAGTGAATGTTTGTTTAAGTGAAACATTTCACTGGGTTAAAAACCACTTTGTCAACCCAGCAAACCACAGAAAAACATCATCAAACAAACCTCATGATAGTGGAGGGCTACACCCCCCTCCCCCAACTAAATATACCATCGCCGAGATCGCAGTACAGTGGGGAAGAGGGCAAATCCCTGATGATGGCTGACTAGTTTTCCCAGCAAAACATTTCTCTTAAATGAATGTTCACTATTTAGTGTTTTCACTAAATTAGTGTTCAACTAATAAGCGTTTGCTAAATAGTATGTTCAGTGATATGATATAGACCCACAATAGCATACCTACAAATGTGACAATATACAACTCCAGCAAAGTTAGGGTCATTCTGCTACACCCTTGCAGTGAAGATGTGGATGTCCGTGCATGCACAGAGAACTTGTTCAACTTTGCTGTCATAACTTTGACCTTGCAACTCTGCAATTCCTGTCAAACAACCAGACAGCAAACTGGATGTAGTGTGACATGATGTGGAAACAGACATGTGTTCCAATAACATAAATGTACAGTATGACATACCTAGGAGATGTTGTTGAAGGTAAACACACTTTAGCCAAAAGTGGCCAATCCTCTGCAGAAGGCCTCAAATCCATGTCACACAGCTATCCAACATTAAGCTGTTGAAGGTCAGGCTGCATGAATTGTTGTGAAATTGTCACCTAACATGGATCACTGCCTCTGTGGTGCTTGTTCAAGCAACCTTGGATGTCTATGTCACCTGACATTGAACATTACATTGTGACATTGCAGCTGTGATCCTAAACACCATCTGGTCAGTACTCTAGTGAAATCCTAGCAACCAAGGAACACAAGGAATAATACATGCAAAACTCAAATGATTGGTCTGGTTCTAATCAAGGCATCTACCTGGAAAAGGGTATGTCAAGCCTAAAGAGCCTTGTAGGATGTGGGACAACTATGTGGATGAACAAACAGGTTGTGGCCTGCTTCTCATCTTGAGCTTGGTATTAACATTTTGCTTCTGGTGAGAGAAAAAGTATAGGAACATAGTATCCCAGAAGAGAGTGGTTGTGGTGAGACTAGCAGTAGTAGTTTCAAGGCACCAGCAATTCAGAAGACTCCCCTCTTTTCAGCATTCTTCACAAGGTAATTGTGTCATTTCGGTACACACTGCTTGAGTAGTGTCCAACTGCAGAATAACTGTATAAAAACTCCCTTTTTATCTTCACAGGGTGCATATATTACTTCCTCTCCATTGTTTGCCTGTGCTCTGTACAGACACACACACACCTTGGATGACTATTTTCTTGGAATCCATGATGGAATTAGCTGCAATACTGAGTTGCGCACAGGACAACTAGCATGCAGTGACAAGCACTGTCCTCAGATGTCCCAGTAGTCTGATATCTAAAGCCATAAAAATGATCATGGAAATGATCAGTAACAATGTAGTACACCTACAGACACTGGAGCAAACCCAGTTTGTTTTGGTCAAAGACAGATCATGTCTACCATAACCAGTGGACCTCATTGACTGTTAAACTATGCAATAGATGAGTGGAAAATGGTTCACCCCAGCTACCATGGCCCTGGCAAGGCATTTGATACTATTAGGTCATCAGGCATTGTTGAAAAACTGTAGAGGTTACCTGCAGAGTAGTATGTCAGCCAGTGGATAGCCAAGTGTCTGACATCCATTATCCGGGATAATAGAATTGGGTAGTCCACCTCTACAATGACTCCACTCACCAATGGACTTCCCTCACAAATCATTCCCGGGACTACTCCTCTAGCCATTCCCTTCTCTGTAGTCATGGCCACTGTCAGTGACATCAGACTGACTACATTTGCAGATGATTACAAATTAGGAGCTGTCACTGAATCCCACACAGAACTAGCAGTTATCCAGGATGGGCTGACACATGCATTCAGTTGCTGCCAAGGAATGCACAATACTATCCTTCTGGTAGTCATCCACCCCTGGTAAATATTGTAGTGTCTGCACATCTCCAACAGTTGACCCAGTAGTCAGGGACTTGTGGACACTGAGAGTGATTTAGCCGTTGACTTTCATGGTTCTGTAAGATGTGGGGATTCATTCAATGATGCGCAACCTATAGAGAAAGGTATGGCATGTAAATCCCAGAATATCATTGTTACACTGTATTTGGCACTCTTCCCACCTATCACTGAGTGCAATGCCACCTTTGGTATGTAACTACACAGGCATATACAACTGTAACAGCCACAGAGATTCCACAGTAAATCAATACATAGTGTACAAAACATGTCCTATGCAGACTGTGTCAAGGGTGTAACTGTGTATTCTGTCTCCTACATGCTTTGGAGGGGAGGTGTATGGATGTCATACAGGGAGGTGTCATATCTCACTGTCTACATCCTGCATATCCAAGAAAGGACTAGCATGAGAATTACCTGTTCTACACACCTACATCTTGACTATGGTATAAACAGGACATACTGGAGAGACAGGTATGTAACCCAGAGACTACACCTTATATGTGACAGTCTCCCCATCCATGTGAAGCACACTTCCACTGTAACGCACAACATGTGCAAGTTACGCAATGGAATGCAGAACAAGACAATCATAATTGGTGTAGGACACGTGTCTAATGGACACAGGGAAACTGTAGATAATTCATCTCCCATGCCACAGCTTGTAGATGTCTAAGCTCCCAAAACCCTGCTTACACTTATCAAGGGTATCAGACCTTGTCAGACATTAATGATACATGACTAGACTGAAAGAAGCCATTATTCTTGTTAGCCTATTATACACATATGAATCTGTAGAGCCATGAATCTATACTGCTTAACCTTTCTGAATACATTTTTCTTCTTTGTTGACATTCCATCATGTGCTCTAACATGTATTTATTTATTGTACCTGTGTACCCATAGGTGTGTCCTACACAATCTTGAAACTGAAACATAAACAGTTCTATGAGACACCTTTCATTGTGTAAGTATACAGCCATTACAACATCATCCAATGTAATGCACACAAAATAATGTGGTTTACTCATTACAAATGGCAGTACACAAAATCTGTCAGTGACCAGTACAAGTGGCATATCAAAAGCAGCAATGGATGAAACAAATACATAGTAATTTATATAGGTACCCTGGGCATCAGACACATAGCTTCATTTCCCTGAAATGATGACAAGGATGACAGGGATTTGGCACAGGTATCATCACTTGCACAGGGTGCTTTGTGGGGGTGCAGGAGGCCTAGGCTGACCGAATAAGTTGGCAAGCATGTTTGTGAGTGAGGAAGGGAAGCAGGCAAGATAGACCATGGAAATGTGGCGTGTGTGTCTGTAGGTGACCTGATTGTGACAGTGGTGTGTGAGTGTCTGCATGAACACAGTCAAGCTCTGAACTAGCCCTACATGTCTGCATGTTAGACAGCTTTGAGCCATGCATGGTAGAGCTGACAATTCACCATCTCCATGCCCAAACATGGAAACTGGCTCTGCACTGGTAACTCCATGCCCAAGGTCAGAAGTGGGGATACTAGCTGAGAATGACTGCTGTCTGCTGGGACTGTGTCCTCCATGGGAACGTCCAGGACCACAAGCCCATGGCCTGCCATGCCTTGGTGTGGGCAGCACACTCCCCTCTGGAATGCTGGATGTACTGCCACTACAGGAGCGTGATTGTGCACAACCACATTGACTCTCAACTGATGTAGTTGCTGACTTACGTCCATGAGTCCGACACTCAACTCCAATCAAAAGTTCCATCACAATGTGCATTCTACGACAGATAGTGTGTGATTTGTCTCAGACCAATGTCTTTCCACTGTGTCAATCACACATCTGTAGTTACTTGCAAATAAAAGCTCTTTAAACAGGAACTAATGACCAACAATGGTGTACACTGTTGACATTTGGCAAAACTCTGCAAAGTTGACACATATGACAATCTGTAATGTCCTGACAATACTGCCAAATCTATCAGTGTGCTCACACCTGCAAGGCATAGGTATGAATCTAAACTGTGTACACTCAAAATATATCTGTGCAGTTGGCAATCATGCAAACAGTACATCAATCCAGTCAGCAGGCCTGGGATGGCACTTTAGCAAATACATTGCACTAAATCTACATCTCTAACAAAACACTGTTGTGCTTACCAGAAGTAGGAGCATGGCCTCGTCCAATTCCTGATGGTCCTGTGAAAATCTGAGGGAGAGGTAATGTAAACAGCACCACATGTTGCACTATAACAGGATAATATGTCCAAAGATCTCATATTTACAGTAGCTACTATAATAATTGGTATGTTGTTCACAATCTGAGCATTCCATTCAAAGTGCTGCTAACCTCCTCCTACCTAAAAAAAAAAAAAACACCTGACACCCATGTACAACTATGTACACCCTGATATATGGAATACTACAGTATGCAAATGCTGATTCAACTAAGCATACCTGGATGCTTCCCTTGCATGGAAATGGTGGCATGCACATCCATGACATACTATGTGATGGTTGGCTGGAGTTGTCCTATGTTTCTAGGTTTGCCAGAAATTCCTCAGTGGCTGACAGTGGTTGTTCTGGTGCAGGCCCTCTACCAGTGTCACCATGATCCCTGGCCATGTCCACTTCTCTTCTGCATGCAGCATTGATCATATCAGTGGCATTGTGTTTTACCTGCTCATATGTCCTGCTTTGGTGACTGATAGCATTCACATCGCAGACCAGGTAATCCCACAATTCTGCCAGCTCTTCCCTGTTTGCCCTCCCCCCTGAACAGCAGGAGTTGATGGTGTTGATACAAGGCCTCCAGAATGATGTCATTTTTCAGAATCTGTAAAAAGCTCCAGCATCAGAGATACATATTTCCTGAAAGACAACAAAAATGGGAAGATATGACAGGATCACATAAGTAGGAGTACAGTATGTAGAGATACATCAATAAAGAATGGCTAGCGGTATTCATTGCTTGATTACACGTCATATTCAACAGTGTTCAAACATACAAAGGATGTGGATGCAAGTAGGAAAGTAGCAATAGTAAGCTATTCCTGTTTGTGCCATGACAGCTACTGATGTATGATCATACACCCAACACAGGAGTCCATTGTAGTGTGGACCCTAGGGGTAGCCCTCTATAATATACAAAAACAACTGTGCCCAACAAATAGCTGTGCACTATTACAACTGCTATCAAGGGAAATTTACCCTTTAATCTACCCTTACTGTACTCTAGTTTCTCTGTAGGTGCAACACATCTGGAGATCAATGACATGTCATCAGTACAGCTCTAAGAAAGGCTTAATGATGTAATCCTCATACCCCCTAAGTATATTCAAACAGATGCATTATGTTGGAAACAAAATGGTTACATACTTGATGGAGTCCAATACTCCTCTGTTGAAACGTACAGATATATAAATGTTGTACCAATGAATTCACCCTGCAAAGTAATTTTCATACAGAATTGTTCCCCTAGCTTGATGTTTGCCATCTTAACATGGTTCACATTAGCAAGTGATTGTCTGTCCTTCTGAAATGCTAATTGCAGTCTACACAGCTGATTTGCAGTATAATCAGCCAATCTCATGCAACCACTGAATAAGATATAAGGTCTTAATGTAGACCACGACCCCTTTCTAATATGTTGGGGTTGGAAATTACTGGGGTAAAGATGCTACATCATCACAGAGAGAATATCTGTAGCAGCTACTTTTTACATAGAGATGTGTGTCCTACAGGCTGAAGCTGAAGCTGATGTTGCAGGCAATAGGCATAGGCAGATAGGGTGACACTTTGCAGGACAACAAGGTTTAAGAGTAAGTGTGGAGCCTATGGCAGCCTTGTTGTATAGGCAGGACCATATTGAGGGAACTCATCCCACTGGAAATTAAATTATGTGTTTAAGGTAAGTATGCCAGCCAAAGGTATCAATAACAGAATAAAAGGCAAAATGCTTGATGTGTCTTAGAAAAAGGTAAGGGGTATATTAGCCATTATGTCACACAGATGGGCAACTGCTAAGTCACCTGTTATGTCATGTTAGTCCTCTGTTATGTGTGTGCTGGCAACCCTTCTGTCTTGCACAACCTCCATATATGCATATTACATATGCAGCTATGGTTGTCTGTAGTATTACCAGCAAATCATTGTGGGCTGCAGTCTGATATTACTGGGTTACAATTTCAGTACACACTTCAACATCCTCTGGGAATTCAGGCTAATGTATGACCTGACATTCTCTGCACTTTTCTTTTGTTGTAATAGGGGTAGTTTTGAGTGGTCCTATCTGTAGGCCTTTGACTTCTATTATTTAGAAGCAGACATTGCATCTGTATGGCTTTGAGTGGATAAATAGGTGATGAGACAGACATGTCACAATTTATAATGCTGATGTCCACATACGTGTATTTTCAATGCTAGATGCAGCTGTAGTTGAACCCAGGACTATGTACACCAAAAACTAATATTCTCAATGCATTTTCCATACTGAGCTACAGAGTCACTGTTACAGCAGCTGTATTTTTACATGTTGTAGATATCATTCCACAGTCATCTGCTGTTACATACCTCACTTACATATATTATTATGTGTATGGGTTTAGAGTGCTGTATTTGTCTACTAGAGTCCCAGTTAAAATCCTTTTTTCCAATAATGTTTTAGCAAGTGTATTTTTACATGTTGTACATATAACTGCATGGCTACCTGCTATTAGATGCCCCACTTACATCTATTCTCATGTGCATGGCTTTAGACTGATGTATTTCTGTACTAGAGTCCCAATTACAACGCTATTTTTCTCTTAATTTTTTAGCTAATTTGCAAGGTGCAGCATGATACGCAGCATCGCTTAAATGCTCTTAATGATGGGAACGTGAGCATTGCTATGTTGTGATTAAAACACACGTGTTAATTAACAGCTGTGTGACTTGGCAGGTTGATCCACTGTTCTACACGTGCGATGGTCTGGGTTTAAAATAAGGTGCAGGTGTACTATTTCAACATGATTATTACTTTTCAAAAATATCTATTAATCTATTAATGTAGATCTATTTAGCATAGCTAAGCAATGTGGTGTGCCATGCTGCACTGCACAAAAAAATCTTTAAAGAAAAGAAAAATGGGGAGACAGGACAGTAATGAAATGGGGTGCAGATAGGGGAAAAACATAGTGAAAGGCAGGTAGGTATGTGCAGGAAGGGTGTAGGAAAGAACCATAGCTATCCGTCTCTTGTACAACAACAACTGTGCACTTTAACAGATGTTTTAGCTGAATTTGGACTGTCTTCCCCAGAAAGAGGGGTGAATACAACAGAAGTGGGTTGTCAAACCAATTGGACCAAATTAAGTATGTCTAGTGGACACGTGTGTGAAATGGAGAGCTATGTATAGAACAAACGTTTTTTGGGGGGAGGCAGGTGCCTATTTTTTTTTTTTTTAAGATGACAGTGGAACGTTGGAGAACGGACATAGGTATATGTGGGGGAGGTAAGTTGGGAAGGTGAGGAAGCTTTTGCAGACAGACAAGACAGCAGACAGGGTTGGTGTGTGACACAAGAGGGGAGTAAACACCTTGGTTGGGGAGGGTTTTGCAGAATCCCAGTCCCATGGGCATCAGACACAGTAGTAGTGTGACTCAAGTCCTCACCCATGGGACTGTCAGCACTGTACCTTCACTGCACCTGTGGAGGCAGTGGTTGACCCAATGCATGGGGCAAGGCTACCCCACCAAGATGGACAGCATGCTCTCCATCCAGCGTAGGCGTGCACTGAGAGTTTGGTGCAGCAGCCCCCACACCATGACTGGCAGTTCCTCATGGGTGACATAATCACCCCCTCCACTTCCACTCCCAGTGCCAAGGCCGCGAGCCAAGGGAGGTGGATCACCAGGAACTGGCCTGCTTTGTTGCTCTGTAGAAAATAAATATAAACATAAGGTGAAAATGAACATAACCAAACAGGGGTTAGTATTAACATAATAGACGTTAATAATGATTAAGCAAAAGAAATAGAAAGGAATATAATGAGAAACATAGCAATAAATAATGTAAATAAAAGTATTTTAACAGCAAAACAATATGAAATTATACATAAGGCCAACATACGAGGTGGTTACAAAAATATATATTAATATCAAATCATAATAATAAATTACAATAAATTAAAGAAGAGGAGGGGTGGGGTGACAGAGAGAAAATCTCCATTAGTAATTTGCAGATAATATTACTGCACATACTACCACATACTTCTACATATGTACATTTCATTTGTGAGTACAGTGACTGCAAGTATTGTATACATGATGTTGCATGTACATAGCTCTCAAACTGTTAGCATGGGACAGTATGGGCCACGCTCTAACACATGGTGGTACAGAGGCACAACTACAGGGAACATTTGTACATAGTGTGCTCATACATTCTTAGCAAGGTGTTCTGATGACAGATTTGCCAATAAATTGCATTCAAAGTAATGTCATTTATCTGCAAATCAAGGACCAGACATATGGGGCATTAGTCATTACATTCTGAAAAATTGTGACAGTTGACAGGTATTTTCATGTACTGTCATGCTGGACAGCCAGTCATTTCTTAGTTAGCTGCCATGGGATTAGAACCCACAAGCTGTGACTACATGAAAAATGTGCACTTAATTTAACAGTTGACTGGTGTTGGATTAGAACACATGTAGTGAATACTGGAATAATGCACACTTATTTGAAAAGATTACTTATCAGAGTACAATCCTGTTTTAAACATTATTGATAATGTTCCTTAAAATCTGGCATTTAGATCAAAAGTAACATTTAGGAGAGGTAAAAATCTGAAGAATTTGTTGGAACAACAACGTCACAGTTTCCCTAGAACAACTGGCATGAACAAATGTGAAAATTGTAATTTTTGTAAGTTTGTCGAGGTAACAAATTGGTTTGCCATTAATGGTACACACTTTAGGCTTAAATTTAAGTTCAACTGTAACTCTAGGTTAGTAGTTTACTTAGCCAAATGTCAATGTTGTCCTGCATTCTACATTGGCAAAATGCTAGCTCCATGATAGAATGTATGAACATCAGTATGTCATTAGTAGAAGAAAAATAGACAACGCTTTGGCTAAGCATATTCAGTTGAATGTAGATCATAAATTCAAGTTTATGGCTATAGACCAAGTACCACAAGACATTAGGGGTGGATCTATACCCCTAAAACTTGAAGAATTAAAATTATTCTGGCAAATTAAGCTTAATGCCTACAATTATCCAGGACTTAACAAAACTTGTTCTATTAGTAGTATTTTAAAATTGAAAAGCTTTCAGAAATGAAGCGACACTGAATAATCAGAGAAGTAAAAAGTGGCTTATTAGTTTTTATGTCCAGTTTTTAAATTTTGTAATGATTCTTTATGCTTACAGTATGAAATAATCGCCAGTTTGTTATGTGTTTTGTTTTATTTTAGACACATCTTTGACATTGTTACACAAGTAATGGTCCTTTATGCCTATAGTATGTAACAATCACTAACTTGTTATGTTTTGATTTACTTTAGATACATCTTTGACATTGTTACACAAGTACAGACATTCATTATAACATTTATAGATTATTTTGTGTTGTCACAGTGTGTTTAGACCAGTTAGATGACTTAATGTAAGCAGGCACGTTTTAAATCAGTAACGCTTATGAAAGTGTATCTCTTTAATTAGACCCTTGCATGATTAACATTGTTAGTGATTGGGTAGTTTGACTACCGGTTCATTTTAAAAATGGTTTGTACCTTCATACTTTACTTCTGAAGAAGTTTGCGGGTCAGCAAATGAAAAGTGCTTAAAGTTACTATAGAATAAATTCCTTGGTTTACACTCTGCAACTGCCGTGGCAGTGTTTTTGTCTCTACAAAATGTTTGATCTTTGGAATGTTCGGAACATTTTCAGGAATGGAATCAAAGGTTTGAACACACTCTGGTATGGGAACAACATCTGGTTCGCTTTTAGATTTGGAGTCTACATCACAGAAATAATGTTGTGATGATGATGTTGATGATTCTGGTACAGGAAGAAGATGTGTACAATTCCTTCTATACTCTATACCCTCAGAGTCTACTAGATAAGATCTTGATTCAGCAGAGATGCCTGTAATCTGAATGATTCTGTCAAAACCTTTCATCATCTGGATTCGTGCCATGTCTCCTTCCCTCAATGGATGAAGTAATCTGCTCGAACTGTCATAACTGGACTTCTGGATATTTCTTAAGCAATTGAGCCCTGATGGTTTTATTGTTCTTAACTTTAGGCCTCAATAAACTGGAATTAATGGGTAGCATAGTTCTCGTTTGCCTGGAAAGTAATCTTTGAGCAGCTGAGTCAAGAATATCATCACATGGTATATTTCTGAGATTAAGCAAATTCAAGCAGACATCAGTATTGTCATGCTTTGACCTCTAAAGTAATTGCTTTCCACTCTGCACTGCATGTTCAGCAAGGTCATTTGACTGAGGATATTTAGGACTGCTAGTGACATGTACAACATCCCATTCTCTTGCAAATGTCTGAAACAACTGACTAGTAAATTGAATACCATTGTCAGAAAAAACTTTGTGTGGACTACCATGGACTGAGAAATGGTGTTTCAACTTAGTAATTACAGCACTGGATGTTAGGTTGCGTAGTAGATCAATCTCAAATCAATTCAATAAGAGTCTACCAAAACCAAGTAGTGTTGATTGTTCCACTTGAAGATATCAATGGCTACTGTTGAGGAAGGTAGTTCAGGAAAGTACAGTTATGTACACTTATCATAAATGTAGATGTTTGAGTGTATTCACTGTTGCAGTCATGCCACTTGGGTTATCCTGCCAGGGGTAGCCCTCAGTCAGCCTGAACACCAGAGGCTTAGTATTTCTGCATCAGTTGCTGTCACTCCAGGACTGATGTCAGGTCGTCTGTGGTATAAAAACAGGCAGCTGAAGCCATTACATCAGTTTTTCTTGCCCCAAATGTCAGGATCCCCCAAATAGGGAGATAGGTTATGGTGGAATAACACCACCAGTAGAAAGTAAATACCAATAGCCCTGTGAAGAGTGAGGAAGAGAGAGAGAGAGAAGGGGGCTGAAGGGTGGGAAACCAGGACTGCAACAGTGAATACACTCGAACATCTACATTTATGGTAAGTGTACACAACTGTACTATGTTCTTCATGTTTCACTGTTGCAGTCATCACACTTGGGTTGATTCCCAAAGCTGAAGAATGGATGGAGGCAGTCAAGAAGAGTTGGGGTTGGCTAGAATGCAATGCAGGACTGCGGTTGCAAAGCCTGCCCTGGATTTGGAAAAGATAGGCAGGTGGTAATGCTTGGTGAAGGTATGAACAGAACTCCATGTTGCAGCTTCCAGGATGTCCCTGGTAGGGACCCCTCTGAGAAAGACTGCAGTGGTTGAAGTTGCCCTAGTGGAATGGGTTCTGACCCCCAGTGGTGGTGGTTTCCCATGATGTTTGTAACAGAAATGGATACAGTGTGCTATCCATTTGGAAATGGTTTGTTTAGATATGGCCTTGCCCTCTGCCCCTGGTGTAAAGCTGACTAGTAACTGGTCAGATTTCCTAAAGGGCTTAGTCCTATCCAGGTAGAATTGGAGCTGTATGTGCACATCTAAAGAGTGCAGGATCCTTTCCCCCTTATTTTGAGGTTTAGGGAAAAAGGTGGGCAAATTAATAGATTGGTCGAGAGCCACACTGGACACCACTTTAGGCATGAAAGTTGGGTTAGTCCTGAGGGAGACCCTGTCAGCATGAAAAATGATAAAGAGTTCCACAACCATAAGTGCTTGTAGCTCAGGCACTCTTCTAGCTGAAGTGATGGACAGAAGCAAGGCTGTTTTCCAAGAGAGGAATTTTAACTGTGCTGAAGCTGCAGGCTTAAAGGGGGGGGGGGTGTGAGCTTTTCCAGCACAAAGTTAAGGTCCCAAGCAGGGGTAGGGGCTCTTCTTGGTGGCCTTAAGTTGTTGGCCCCTCTAAGGAACTGCTTGATGTGAGGGTGTGAAAAGAGAGGTGGCTCAGTGCTGTAATGTGAAGAGATGGCAGTGGCATGTATTTTAATGGAAGAGAAGGATAGGCCCCTGGGGAATAGGTCTGCTAGGTAATCCAGGATGAGAAGTAAGGAGGGCTGTGCTGGGTCAGCTCCTTTAGTCTGGATCCAGGAACAATATGTTTTCCACTTATCAGCATAGGATTTTCTAGTGCTGGGTCATCTGGCTTTATGTATAACTTCCAGGACCTGCTTGCTTAGGCTGGCCACTGGAGGAGAAGTCAGGGAATAAGCCAGGCTGCCAGGTTCAGGGTTTGCAATTGTGGATGCAAGAACTCTCCCTCCTGCTGAGTCAGGAGAGTTGGAATCTGAGGGAGATGTCATGAAGGCAACGGTGACAGACTGCGCAGTAGTGGGTACCAGTGTTGGCATGGCCAGTCTGGGGCAATCAGGATTGACTTTGGTCTTTCCTCCCTTATTTTGAGTAATACTCTTGTAAGAAGAGGTAGAGGGGGAAATGCATAGATTGAGAAGGATAGGGCATCCACTTTCCAGGTCTTGCTGTGAGGTTCCCTGATGCAGAATATGCTGAGCTGGTGGTTGCAGGGGGAGGCAAATAGGTCCACCTTCGGGGTACCCCATTTCTGGGTCATAAGGCTGAAGGTGTGGTTTAATTGCCACTTGTGTGGGTCTAGGAGATTTCTGCTTAAGTTGTCTGCCAGAGAGTTTTGGTTGCCTGGCAGGAATTGTGCTAACAGGTGAATATGCATGGCTGAGGCTGTGTTCCAAAGGGTCATGGCTAGCCTGCAGAGTGAGAAAGAGTGAGTTCCCCCTACTTGTTGATGTAGCACATCACTGTGGTGTTGTTGGTTTTGATTAGTAGAAGCTCCAGAGAGAGTAGGGAGCTGAAACCTGTCAGAGTGTGCTGAACAGCTAGCATTTCTGTTTGGTTGATGTACAGAGGAATTTGATTTGGGCTCCAGAGGCTCTGAATACACCTGCTGTCCAGGTGTGCACCCCAGGCATAATCTGGTGCATCTGTGGTTAGGGTCTGGGTGGCATGGGGTTGTAAAAAGGGAAGTCCCTTGTTGTGTTTGCATGCTGCTGCCCACCAAAGAAAATCTTTCCTTAGACAAGGTATCATAGGTATAATAGTTTCCAGGTCCTGAGAATGTTAACACCAAAGGCTTTTTAAGTACCACTGAAGTTTCTTCATATGCAGTCTGGCATATGGAATTATTAGAATGCAGGAGGCCATGAGCCCTAGAGCTTGCAGGATTTTCTTTGTGGATAACTAGGTTTTGGTGGCCAGTTGAGAGAAGCAGCCTGTCAGATAGGCTTGTTTTTCTGGAGTAAGGAATGCCATCTGGGATGCTGTGTCCAGGCTTGCTCCCAGGAATACAATTTTTTGACTGGAGACTATTTTGGATTTCTTTTCATTTATAGTGTACCCCAGTGAGGTTAGTAGGTCTTTTACAGCTTTTCTTGACTGTCTGCCTGAATCAGGCAGTCATCCAAGTAGGGGTAAATTTTAATATTTCTTTGTCTGCAAAAAGCAATGGCTGGAGCCAGGCATTTTGTGAAAATTCTGGGAGCAGTGGATAAGCCAAAGGGAAGTGCAGAGAACTGATAATGCATAGATCCTACCCTGAAACATTTCCTGGAAGAGTCTCTGATTGGGATGTGCAAATAGGCCTCTTTTAGGTCTAGGGTGGCTAACCAGGCATCTTTGGACAGCATAGGGAGAAGCTGCTGTAGGGTGAGCATTTTGAATTTTTTGGTACCACCAGGAAGATGTTTAGAATGGATAGATCTAAGATTGGGTGCCAGGTGCCCTCTTTTATGATTACCAGGAAATGTCTGGAATAGAAACCTTGGCCTATTTGTTCTGCAGGTACAGGCTGAATTGCCCTCATGGAGAGTAGGGAATGAACTTGGTTTTGTGCCTCTGTCCACTGGTTTGGAGGAAGATCTGGGAACCCTTTTGGGGTTGGCAGCATGTGGAAATAAAATTTGTACCCCTGGGACACTATTTTGAGGGCCCAGCAATCATTGGTGATGGAGGCCTAGTGTTTTGCATGGGAGGCAAGTTTTCATCCTTGGGCCACAAGCAGATGGGCAGAGGTGAGGGGAGGAGTTGATAAGTCATTGTGAATTCTTTCCATACGGGGGTGGCTTAACAGTCCCTGTTTCAGAAGTGGAAGTACTTCATTCCTAGATCTCTGCATACCCTGAGACTGCTGTCGGGGGGTGGGTCTGCTTCCCCTAGGTCTAGTCTGAGGTCACCTTGAGGGGGCTGAAAAGGACCAATGTTTTGAGGGGCAATGCCTACTGAATCTAGGAGGCTGGACTTGCAAAAAGTCTTTAACTGTCTGCATAGACTTAGCTTTTTCTTCCATCTTTTTTAAAACCTCTTTTGCTTTGGTGCTAAACATATTGTCTTTGTTCAGTGGTGCGTCCAATAATTTTGATTTGACATGGTCTGGCAAGGTTTGTTTCTTAAGCCAAACATGCCTTCTAAGTACAGAACCTGTCACTGCTGCCCTGCAGGATGCTTCTAGGGCATCAAACCCACATTGCAGGGTATGCTTACTAATTTGGCTTGTAGAATGCATAAGCTTCTGTAATTCTTTATTATCTGCACAGTCAGTGAAATTAGATATTTTTTTGTTTAATAAGTTCCATAGTATGTTGCTGGTATTTTAGCATGTGGAACTGACAATTTAAAGCTCTAATGGTAAGAAATGCAGAGGTGTATACTTTTTTACCCCATCTGTCTAAAGCTCGGGAATCCCTGTCCAAAGGAGTGGGATTCTTAGCTGTGGTTGCTTTTATTCCTTTAGGTCCTTGGGAGATGACCTCTGGGTCAGCAGTAGGATTTTTGAAAAGAAATTTGTGAGTCAGGGACTCTGTAGTACCTGTCAGGTTTCCTGGGAGCAGGAGGTAGAGTATCAGGAGTTAGACTGGATTCCATAAAAACATCATCCACAACATTCAGAACAGGAGGAATAGCTGAGGGTCTGTGCTGTGGTAAATCTAAAAATTCCCTGGGTCTCTTTTTGGACTGAGGATAATCCTGGCATTCCCAATTAAAATGCTCTCTCAAGGTATGTAGGATTTCACCAAAAGAAAAATCCTCTGGAGGAAATGCAGAAGGAATAGATTCCTCTGCATCTGAATCCTCATAAGCAGATAAGGGCATGTCTTCATAATCAGAAACCTCAGAGTCATTGGACTCTTGGTCAGATAAGGCTGCTGGGGACAATTCTCTTTTCCTTTTAGCAGAGGTAGGCTGGCTTTCTCTAATCAGCATGATAAGGTCTTCCACCATTTTAAGCATCTGAGATTGAGGCATGGAAACAAGTGCTTAAGGTTGGATCATCAGTTTTCTAGGCATAGTTCCTACTCTGGGCCTTAGAAACTCGGTAGTTTTAGAAAGAACTGAAGATGCAAAAGAAGTCATCGGTTTGTGTCGCATATCGGTAGTGCGAAAAATGTCCTCAGAAGCTGGTGCCTGCACAGCGGCTCTGGACCATTCCAAGGTAGAGACATTCACAGGTTCCGTAGTCAATGAAGAGTCTCGTGGCATACCGGACGCAGAATGGGTCTCGGTAGTGGCCTGCGAATCCATAGAAGTTGGCATCAAGGGCTGTGAAAGTGCATCACTGAGTACCGGCAAACTGGCGACTAGCTTAACGGAAGCGTTGTCAGCAGTTTTGGACCTGTGCGGTCTGTCTCTGTCTTTATCCTTACGTTTTTTCAGAAGATCAGAAGTCGGATGGCTTACCAAAGCCATTTCAGAATACGGAGATTGAGAGCAAAAGTATTTAGCTATGATAAAGGCCCAATGATGAATAGTTCTGGCATTGAACAAAGCACAAAACTGACAGCGAGGGCATCGTGGTCTGGGCCTAAACAGGTGACGCAGTAAGAATGGAAATCCTGGTGTGGTATTTGCTTTCCATAGGTGAGACAATTGTTAACTTTTTCTGACATCGGTTAGAGCAAGAAAAAAGGATCCCCAATGGGGTACTTAGCTTTAGAAGACTTAAACTTCAATTTCAGAAACAAAAGCTCAGGTAGCAGCCGACCAACACTTGTGCGAAATGCTTCTGTTTCGGGCTCCTTGGCAAGAAAGACTGATGTAATGGCGCGGTTGCCTGTTTTTATACCACTGATGACCTGACATCAGTCTTGGAGTGACAGCAACCGACGCAGAAATACTAAGCCTCTGGTATTCGGACCAACTGAGGGCTACCCCTGGCAGAATAACCCAAGTGTGATGACTGCAATAGTGAAACACAAAGAACATCTGGACTTAGCTGAAGTGGTTCTCTTTGCAAATGCGTTCTAGTACTATCACATACTGAACATGAAGAAAGTACTTTATCAATGTCTTTCGGTAATGAATGCCAAAATACCAATTCTCTTGCTCTTCTCTTACTGGATGCAGAACCTGGGTAACCACAATGCAAAATCTGGATATATTCTTTTTGTAAGGAAGCAAGAACAACAATTTTAGGACTTTTGAAAATAAGGGTCTATATTATATTATCGAACACTTAAAAAAGCGAACGATGAATAATCAAACCCATGTAAGAGAAAGCTTACAATCTCAAAAGTTAAAAAAAAAAAAAAAAAAAAAAGAAAAAAAAATTTGAAATAATACATAAAGTGGGGGGCTTTGCCTCCCACATCCCCCAATGTAGGGGGCTGTGCCCCCCCTACTTAAATATACCAACTCCGAGATCGCACTACAGTGCCGAAAATGGCAAAGTAACTGAAGCGGCCAAGCAAATTCTTTCCCTGTGAAAGAATTTGCTTAGAAGGTGCTTCGCTATTTTGCTTTTTCATTGTTTTAAGTTTGACCAAGACGCATTCGATATAATGCGTCTTCGGTCATCTAATAGGAACCCCAAAATAATACCATCTTCCATCAACAATTTATCTCTGTAAGAAAAATAGGTTTGCACTTCAAGTGGTACACTAGATTGCTTTGACGGCCATCCAACATTAATGTAATGATTGAGCTTCTGCAAAACTGGCTCAGTCATTGTGTGATCTTTTAACTCATCAAGTCTAGTTGTAGAAAAATTATGCACTACCATCACATAAAAGTCAAACTTCTCTTCATCAAACTGTTCCGTCATATTTCTGGGGGATTTGGATAAGGTTATCAGCCAGATAGAGCAATTTGCCTTTTGTATAGACCATTTTGAAATTGTACTTTTGTAATCTGGGGATCATTCTTTGTAATTTTGCTGGAGCGGAAATCATAGGCTTCTTTAGAATGGTAACTAGAGGTTGGTGGTCTGTTTCAATCTGAATAGCTTGACCATAAATATAAGCATGAAACTTGGAACATGTAAATACAATTGCCAAAAGCTCCTTCTCAATTTGAGCATACTGTATTCCTGTTTGAATAAGTTTTCTATATGCATAGGCTACTGGACTGCCCTCTTGAAGTATAAATAGTCTGCACCGACTAAATTTTGAACCATCACAGGAAAGAATGACTGGTTTGTTCACATCATAGTATCTTAATGTAGGTGGGATAGCAATTTTCTACTTAAGGTTTTCAAATGCCTTCTGGTGCTGTTCTAATCATGACCATGCAACATTTTTACGATATCAGGGAAAAGTCAATAACATTAGAACATACATGCCAGCAAAGCTAACAATGCATTTGAAAGAAATACAGGACGTTGCTTATAATGTCACTGCTTAATCCAGTTAGTGTTCTGTCGGTAAATATATTTTTAAAAAAGACAAGTATTTAATCATCAATTCCAAAAGAGAAAAAGGTTCATTCATTTAATGTGACGCATGTTCAATTCAGTACTATAATGCCTTTTTCTTAAAATAACGCGCCAAGTAAATTATGAAATATAACCCAGAATAACAACTTCCTTAAAAAACAAAATGAGTTATGAACAAAATATTTGAGAAGAGGCCTTGTAAGGCAGGTGGAGAAATTCTCACTTTACATAGACGTGCAAACTTGAAGACAAACTTAAGACTTAAGCAGTCTTAAGCAGACTAAGCAGTGTCCTACCTCAGGTAACAAGTACGTACAAATAACCAAATAAATAAGGAAGCAGACAAAGAAACAAATGCCACTGTATCGACCTTTGAAACAATATTTTATGTTGGGTTTATAAGGTAAACCCAATCAAATGTATCATAGCTTTCAGCCAATTTAATGTAAATTTGAGTACAAAGTAAAAAAATAATCAGAGCTAAATCAAGTGCAAACTCAAAAAATAATCAGAGGTAAATACATCGTATCAGGGACACTTCCAATATATTGGCAGGATTCCTTTGAAAAATTGATGGCATGAAAGGAGTTGCATTAATATGTATTTTCGGTGAAAAATTATAAAATATATGCAATAGCACAAATAATGTGAACTTTTATATAACATGGAGATGTGATAAACTGATACCTTTATGGGATAAACTGCAAGAAAATATTGGTTGGGCCCAAAGGGATACTACATACTTCTCATTGCAAGTGCTGCCCCAATAACGGAAAAGTACCAGTTCTCTTAAAGGTGCTGTCAACTCACTGAAGTCTGGTATGAACTTGCCTAAATACTTGACTATGCCAAATAAATGCTGTAGAGCTTGTACATTGGTGCTGACATCTCAAGAATAGCTGCTTGCTTGGTTGGGTCTGGTCTCAAGCCAGTACTGGTAAACAAATTACCTACATATGTAACTTCTGGAAGTCTGAATTTGCATTGGATTATACAGTCGCTTCAATGCTTTGTTAAATCTCTTGGTTCAATGCATATTCTGATTTTGTCTGAGCCTTTTCTGTGAGTTGCCACCATGGATGACACCCATTCAATTGGTTCTGTGACTGGACAAATCACACCCTGCTGCACCATTTTATCCAACCTAGCCTTAACTTTATCCTGCATAGCTATTAGAACTCTTCTTGCTGGTCTGACTAGCGGAGTGATCCCTGGGTCTAACTTCATGGAATACACAATTGGAAGTTTGCTCAACTTGTCATCAAAAACTTCAACATACTCTGAGAAAATGGCTTCAGAAAATTTAGAACTCAGAAATGCACTTATGTGATGAAGCTTTTTAGTAAAAGAAAGCAGATTCATCCTCAAGCTATCTCTGAGACACAATAAAAGCTGTACTGGTCTTTGGACTACATAGAATAACAAGTTGTAACAGGTCTTGGCCAAATAACATGAAAGCATCACTGAGCCTTTGGTTTGAATTTCATCACCTCCATAAGCAACAAGTTTCACACTACTGGCCACATTAAGTTGTTCATTAGTTCTCACTTTAGCAAATGTGTACTGATATAACATTCCACTTTGAATGAACCAGTGTCTACTTTAAGCTCTGTATATTTTCCATTAATCTGGACAGCACAAAACATCTTGCTTCTTGCTAATAAATTCACTGCAACTCTTTCATCAAGCACTGATACACCATCTACATAGAAAGCTGACTGCCTCGACTCTACTTGATCAACTTGCTTCTTTGTGTGACCTTTCTTTACAACTGTGTGAGGCTTACTTGATTTGCAAAACATTTTGTGACATTGCTGACCAAATGCTAAGCACTTCTCGATTTTAGACTCATGATTTGTACCACAATTGCAACAATTAACAATAAAGCTAGATTTGGGTTTTGCTGATTCATGCCTATACTGCATTGAGCTTGCTCCTTTCTTAGAACTTGCTGGAAAGCTATGTGGTTTAAATGCTGAACCAGGTTATTCAAAGATGGCTGCCGTTCTGTGAAAACTGCTAGACTACATCTCTTCAAAATCTCAAAAGAAAACTTGACCCAGAGAGTATATCATAGCTTGTTCGCTAACAATTACAAAAGATAACAACTCTATTCTTGATCTAGAATCAGAAAATAAGCAAATAAAACTGGAAAAATATCAAATCTTGCAGGATTACAACTGATTAGCCAAAACTGAAGTGACTCTCAAACAAAGGAACTGTGTGCTCAGGAAGTCCTGCTCAGTTATACTGAAAAAATACAATCTTACACTGCTGTATTATGTCGAAAGAAGACAAAAATATGGATATAACAACTACAAAAACTAAACTTTCTGAATTGTCATCGCCTGAGAAAGACTTAACCTCAAAAAGACAAAGGATTGTAAAACAACAAGAACCTTTAAAGACTGGGAATAAAACTAAACCGGAACAACTGCCAAACATGGAAGACATTAAAACTGCATTATTTCCTATACAACAAGCTATAAAAGATTTGGCTAACCAAGTACAAACTTTTGGAGCTTCATGCAGTCAAATACTAGAAAGAATGGACAAATTTGAAGCAAAAATCTCAGAAAATGAAGACAAAATAGCTTTGCTAGCCAAGAAAACAGACTCACATGAAACAGATATCCAATCTATGCAAGCCAAAATAACTGACTTGTAGGCAAGATCCAGAAGAAACAATATTATCATTAGAGGAATACCAGAAAATATACAATACAAAGAACTCATTCCAGTTATTATACAAATTCTTACAAATCTACTTGGTGACACTGAAGCTGCAAAACAAATAACAATAGAAAGAGCCCATAGAGCCCTGAGAGAATCCTATGCTTCTAATGTACCAAGACCGGTTTACGCAAAAATTCTAAATTTTCAAGATGTAAACAAAATAATATTAACTGCAAAGAAAAATGGAGGTTTGGTTATCTGGAATAATAACAGAATCTCTCTGGCTCAAGACTTGCCCATACAAATCAGACAAGCCAGACAATCACTTTCTTCTTATTGCAAGTTTCTAATAGATAAACAGATAAAATTTCAGATGAACTATCCTAATGCACTCTCATTTTATGCTGAAAGATCGAAATATGTGGTTACAAACAAAAAAGAAGCTATGTCTACCTTTATGAAACTTTTTAAAACCTTACCTGCTTGTGAGGGCTTGTCTTAACTTCTGTTGCGATCAGCACATCGTATGAAGTCGGATTCACATTCTACTGCTATCCCTGGTCTGAGATATCCATTATCTGGTGTCCTGTGCATGTTAGGCCATTTTTTAGCTCAGTAGCAATCCAAATTTGGGCTTTGTGGGTCGTAGAAGCCCTTCCGAAAATTTATAGCCCATGATGAGTCCATTTCGATCTCGAGGATAACTGAAGTGACTTCTTTTTACTTCCAGGGGCTGAATATCGCTGTGGCACATCCGGAAGTCGGTTTGCGAAATCAGTCCTCCTTCGCGAAGCCTGTAATCTGTTAATGGACTCGTAAACCAGTAGGAAGACCTGCAAAGGCATAACTAACGCTACGCAAATGTAGACAATGCCAGAAACACTGAATTTACATATTAGAGAAATGTAAACACACATAATAATCTTTTATAAACCTGATAGTTTAACTAAACTGAGTTTTGATGTCATGCTATAATCTGGATTTAAATAATTGGATTAAAAAATAAATGATTTACATAATATCTGATAGGGAAGTGTTCAATGAGAATTTTCTAACCTCTACACAGATAATATATCCATAACAAATCCATTCCTATATAATTATAGTTAAAGGTTTTTTCTATACAAGTCACCTAGTAAATACATTAGTAAAATGAATGGATACATTATTTTATTATATGTTTGAAGGATGTGTTACTGGAAATCTACTGGTATACCATAGCTTAGAATAAATCATAAATGATACCTTTCAATGTCTGCATTTCATAGTTAAATGTTATGTGATAAATTAATGTATGCATCAATGACTATAAGGATTTTTTTTTTTTAAGAACTATTCAATTACGGTTGTAGCTTTGGTATTGATGCGTGATCACATAGGACATCAAATGGATATGTTAGATCTAATGTTCTTATTTGGAAACTTTTGTTTAATATTTGGGTTAAATGTGAAATAATTTAAATACCTAATATATTAAACTTGTCAATATCCCTTCAGTTGAGACATGACTAAGGAAGATAGAGATATGTATCTTACCTGAGTCATTGAGTAATTAACTATCTGAATATCTAATATACTGCTAACGAGGTCTGAAAACCATTTACAAGGGGATCAAGTTTTACAGTGCTTATAATATAATGGGTAGTTTACATACAAAGGAGGACTACATTACATAGATACATTTTATAAGAGCATAGTTCCTATAGTAATACGTGAGTTTTTATTCAGCAATATCTTAAAATATTACTCTAGTAAATAGTGTGAAATGTTATGTGTGACAAATGACAAACTACAGATATCTTTTAATTGTGTTTTTCTGTCTGAACCAATGTAAGTTAATAAAACATTTAGGGATGTAATGGATAAGTAGTGTTTGTGAGGGAATGAGTAGATTAGGCTTTGTAGATTTAGTAATACTCTATCTAGGTCCAGTAGCTTATACATTTTTTATATATACTAACGTTGATGGTATATACTTGCTTAAGATATTAATCAAGGTAAGCCTGAACTGTGTGAGGGGCCTATTAAGTTCCTGGTCCAGAGATTTAGTGGGTAGGCACTGGAAGGGGACGGGAATTTCACAATGCTTTCACTAATTGTATACACTAAAAACTCAACTAAGTAGAGAATATCTTCCCAGATTTTTAGTAGCTTTTCATAAAATTAAACTTTGGGAATGTGGGACATAGATTCATGGAATATTAAGGGAATTCAAAATTTGAAAAAGAGAAAATTATGTCTTCATATATTTCTACAAGCTAAGGTGTCTTTCATATTACTCCAGGAAACACATATGACAAATGATCAATGGATAGAAATAAAAAGAAAAAATGGATGAGATATTATAGCCTCTGAAGGGAAGACTAATAGTGTGGGGGTGGCGATAATTATTAAAAACCAATATCAAGATAAAATTTTAGAATTTAAAATGGACAAGGAAGGAAGATGGTGCTATGTGATTCTCTCGACAACACTATATGATAAACCCATTATTCTTCTCAATATATATGCACCCTGCAATAATCAACATTTGTTCTTTGCCACACTCTATCCTATATTAAACCAATATAATAACCATTATATAATCATAGGAGGGGACTGGAATGCATATCAAAATCCGGATTTGGATAAATCAAGCCAACATAGAACATATAATAGTCAAGTGGCGCTAACATTAACTGAACTTAAACATGATTTCAACATATATGATCCTTTCAAATATTCTAATAAGGCCCCTAATTCGAACAATTTTACATTTTATTCAAGTTGTCATAAAATGTGGTCCAGAACTGACTTTTTTCTAATCTCTGAAACACTGGTTAATCTTGACCCACAAGTAATTATACATGCTCGGTACCTATCAGACCACTCAAAAATTACATTAAGATTTACTAACAATTCTGGACATATCTTATCACAGAGGGGTTATAATTGGTCGTTAAATCCAAATCTATTAAACAAAAGAGAAATTATTCAGGAAATACAAGATATTCTCAAGTCTGTGTTAGGTAAGATAGATGATGACCAACACACACCTGATATTGAATGGGCGACTGCTAAAGCACAAATAAGAGGTATTTTTCTTCAAAAAGCCTCCTATTATAAGAAAATTCAAATTAGGGAAGAACAAACCTTGGAATCTAAGATTAAAATACTAGACCAAGAACTAATACAGAATCATAATTCACAAACAGAAACAGAACTTTTAAGATGTCAGAAAGATCTATTTTTGATTCAAAACAAGAAATTATCATTCTATGAAACTAAAATATTGGCAACCTATGCTAATCATATACAAACTCCATCAAGGGCTTTATCAAGCATTATTAATCAATCTAAATCACCCTACCTAATTACAGAATTCTATTATGAAAATAAAACATATACGAAATCTAAGGATATTATTAACATTTTGAATCAATATATGCCAAAATCTATGGAGAACAAACTGAATTACCAACAAGTAAAAATTATACTGATTTCCTACAAAAGATTAACTTCCCAAAAATTGATGAGAAGCTACAGAGAGATTTAATACAGCCAATTTCTATGGAGGAAATAAGATCAACAATCAAAACTTTGAAATCACATAAAGCCCCGGGCCCAGATGGACTTACAGCAGAATTTTATAAAACTTTCGGTAATACGCTTGTTAAAATATTATCATATACCTTGAATTATATTATTAATAATAAAATCAATGATTTACATTTCAACGCATCCAAAACAATTCTTATACCCAAAGAAAATTCAGATCTTCAAAACCCAGACAATTATAGACCTATATCACTCTTAAACGTCGATACAAAAATTTTGACTTCTATTTTAGCTACCAGATTGAAGAAAATAATGAGCTCAATTATTTCCAATGAGCAAACTGGGTTTTTAACCTCTAGGCAAGCTAATGATAATACCTTAACACTTCATACTTTAATCTCTTATGTCAATTAAAATAACTTAAATATGTATGCCCTTATTATAGATGCACAAAAGACATTTGATAGAGTTAACATACAATTTTTATTTAATATTTTACCTTATTTTAAAATACCTCAAGAATTTATCCTAATATTACAAACATTATATGAGAACCCCTATACAACCTTATTTATAAATAAAATGTTTTCTAATAGAATTCAAATTAGGAATGGTACCCGTCAAGGATGTCCTTTATCCCCTATATTATTTAATTTATATTTAGAACCTTTATTTCTCCATATTAAACAAAATGTATATCACAATGCCCCAGTAATTTACGGTACCAAGATTTCTATGGCAGCTTTTGCTGATGACCTAAATATTTACTGTACAACACCTGTTTCTGATACCAAGAGATTATTATCTGCGGTCGAAGAATTTCAATTAATATCAAATTATAAAATAAACCTAAAGAAAACCAATATATTTCCCTTGAAAACTCCGAAACCCTTTTTACTTCTACCCCTGATTGGGCAAATAAAATCTGAAGAGAAGATTAAATATTTAGGTATCACCTTCTCCACAGACAACAAAGATTTCTATCTCAATAATGTTAAACTAAATTGGGATCAAATTTCATTAGACCTAAGGAGATGGAATAACCTGAAATTGCCTACATTAGCAAAGGTATCAATCATTAAAATGAATGTATTGCCCAGAATATTATATATCTTTAGGTCCGTGCAAGTGTTAATTACCAATAAATTTTTCAAACAAATACACATCGAACTTGCTAAATTTATATGGGAACCAAAGAAAACTAGGATATCCTATGATAAGTTGGTAACCCCGAAAAATAAAGGTGGATTGGATTTACCTGATTTTGGAACCTACTATATAATTATAAATGCTAATAGACTTCTAAGAATTGCTAACTATGACATACAAAGTACTACTTGGTCCCCAAATTGGATAAAACTGGGTTATAAACATGTGGAGCATTTGAACATAAATCCTAAAGCTTTACCTTTTTTAAATATAGATACTATTAAAGCATATGCCCTAATGAACCATGTAAAAACTTATATATTATTATTATTACAAAATCTCTTTAGATCATTAAATCTATTTCAATATATGATGTTCCTACAACCTTTACATAAAAACCCTAACCTAAGAATTAATAACCAACTTATAAACTTAAAAAACTTCACACTTATAATAAACCTAACTTTACAAGATATATACCCATATCTGAATTATTCCGCACATAATCTAAGGCAAGAAATGGATCTTCCCAAAGCATATTTAGTTATACTGAGGCAGATTAAAGAATTAGCTAGTGGTTACTTTACAGACTTATCTGTTAACCAAGAGGAATTAATGAAATGCTGTTTGCTATCGCAAGCTCTATTACAAACGACCAAATATATAACGTCTACCTATAAATTGATAAAAGATATTAAATTCCATAATAACCTTCTCATATCGAAATATTGGAAAGAAAAATTACCTTTGGTTGAAGATAGTAAATTCATAAATGCAATTAAATTAACAGCAAAATCAATTTCCCTTCATAAGTTAACTTTCACCCAACTTATGATATATAATAATGCATACTATACACACCTTAGCTTGTATAAATTCAACTCCAAGAATTCTCCCAAATGCCCATATTGTAAAGACGAAGTTGCGGACCTCCTGCATATGTTTTGGAGCTGCAAATGTATATATAAACTTTGGAATTCCATAAGACTACAATTGCAAAAGATGGGATATCAAAATTCAACGTTGTCTTGGGAGTTTACGATATTACACATTTATCCAAACAATATACCTAGATCCCAGGTGATTGTACTTATGAATATTTTCCTATTAATGAAGCTCTATATAGCTATAAATTGGTTTAACCCAACACAAACGTCTTGGGAAAACTTCAAGATCTTAGCGATAAAACATATTTTAGCTCACAAATATGTTATCAATGACCAAAGTAAACATTCAAATAACCTAAAGATCTGGGAACAAATTGTTAACATTATATTAGCGTAAGCTAGTGAAATCAGGATATCCCATTATTATTCTATTTTAGACCATAAAGTAAAACTTTTAGAAGAACCTTAAAAATTGCATGGAAATATATTTAGACGGGAACTGTGTGGATATGTTACTCAAATGGTGAAAGCATTTATGTAAATATTGTATATTCTGTATTTCAATGTTGTTAGAAAGTGTGTAGAAATTATTTTTGTTTTTTTCTCTTTTTCTGTTTAAGTACGTATGAAGAAGTTAAAAATAACAAAGATTTATTATTGAAAAAAAAAATGCTGAACCAGCAGGGGGTGTGGCTGCCATGTGCTTGGGCCTGCTTCTGTTTGCCACATGTTGCATGCTATCTACATTTGCTCTGGAGCTTACTGAAACCATGCTCTTGTCACTCATAAGATTACTTGTGTGTTTTTCTGTCACCTCATGGATTTGACAAATCTCTATAGCTTTGCTCAATGTTAAATCACTGTCACAAAGCAAACTCTTTCTCACAGCAGGACTATTAATACCACACATAAGCCTGTCCTTTATCAGCTCATCTTTTAAGTCACCAAACCAACACATTTTTAGCTTTGTTTCTCAGGTCAGTTATATAAGCTGCAAAAGTTTCCCCTGGTTTCTGATCTCTTGTATAAAACTAATGCCTCTCTAATGTAATATTTGTCTGGGGGTTACACATTTCTCTGAATTTGCACTTCAAACACTCGGGGTCTTCCTTTGATTCGGCCTCTACAACAATATGACAGTTTTCACCTTCTCCTTGATATACTGCTTGTGCATACACAAATGAACACTCTCTTTCTATGGCCTCTGACCCAGCTAAGTTTAGCAAAATAAATGACCTAGTGCATGCATCTCTATCTGTATAAGCTGCTTGTATAAAATATTGTACTCCTGCTCAAATATTCTCCAATTTTCTGCAATATTATGATAAAATACAAGTGGTAGGGGCTTTTGAAATCCATCTGCCATATTAACACATATCAGTGAAGGGCTTTGCAAATAAGCATGAACATACATACATGCACATATGCCAGAAACCTATGCCAGTGTTTGTAACTTTGTTCAATGCCTTTGTGCCTCTAAATTTTTTTTTTGGTCCTCTTGAAATTATGCTTTTAGACAAACTTGTAGTACCTTTGAATAATTGGACTTTACAAAATAAAACTCTTGGGCACTGTAATGCTTTTGTAATACTATTTTGCAAGAAATCACCTCTTATCAATGTAAGAACCATATGAAATAACTGCAGGATGTGACTGAACTGGGATTCTTTGTAATTATTGCATTGCTAAGGCCATTTATCATAATTTTAAGAAACATCTCAAACAACCTCACAATGCAAATGAACTGAGCTTCTTTTTCCCGAAAGTCAATAACATTTTGAAGTAAATGCACTCTATGAAAAACTGTACGCAGCACACTGAAATTTTCCTAAAATAGTGGTATCTTGCTAGGCAACTCTTTATAGTGCAAGAAACACTCTGTAATGGTGGCACTTTGCGAATAGACACACCCAGCACAAGAAACTTTTCAAAATGGCTATACTTTGACTTTATCTCGTGAAATAGTTGTAACTTGCACACAATAAACTCTTCAAAAACATGCACAGTAATAATCACACACTGTAAGCACTTTTACACACTTTCAGATACTTCGAATAACTTTAGTTATGCCCTTGAATACAATATGAAGTCTTAGTTATGCCAAAACATAGCACTTTGCCAAAACACATGCAGTCGCCTTGCTTTATTTTTTGCTTAATGTGCCCTTTTTGCCCTTATTATATTTGTTTTGCTTGGTTAAGCCCTTTCATGCCCATTGCACTTTTCTTGTGCTCATTTTACTCTAAACATGCCCATTTTGCCTCGCACTCACTTTGCTTTAAACACACTCATTTTGCTTTACTGCTAATTGTTTCATCAAATACCTTTGTTTTAAAAATGTCCTTTAGTTAATAAACCTTTTGTGCCTTCCACTTGCTTAATAATGTGCTTTGTGCCCTTGCAATGCCCCGTTTTGTCTGTTTTACCAAATAAACAGTTTGTGCTACTTCTCATTAACTTTGATTCTTTTCTGGTTCTTTTCATGCTCATTTCTCTTAGTTTAACCTTCACTGTCGTCTCTTCACCTCATGGCTCCGAATATTATTCTCTGCCATCCCGGTTCTGACACCATGTTGCTCCTCTACTTTGGATACAATAGAAGAGTCTTTGTGGGTTGCTTGGATGGAAGAGGCCGTACGAACTAGACCCGAAATAACTGAAAATGAGATCTATGTGTGTTTGGAAATTGCTGAATTAGTTTTTAAAAACAATTTTTTGTTTTTCGAAGGTGAGTTTTTCAAGCAGAAAACTGAAGTGGCAATGAGGCTAATTGTGCCCCCATATTTGTGGACATGGTAGTATCTACTTGGGAAACTAAATTTATTCACAACTGCCCATACGTCCATTACTGGGTGTTATATACCAGATGGACGATATTTGCATTTTTTGGATGGGCAGTTTGGAGAAATTAGAGGAATTCATCAAGTACATTAATCATACTACCAAGTTCTTTCAGTTTACTCACCAAGTTAGTTTTGATTATGTGGATTACTTAGATGTTCATATAAACAAGCATGAGCAAGGGTTTAAATCAACTATTCACAGAAAACCAACTTTTTCGAATACATACATTAGTTTTACCAGTGCGCACCCCTTCTTTCAAAAGAAGGGGATTGTTAAAGGCCAGTATGTTCGTGCTAGTCCCATGAAATCTGATGAGGTTGATTTTCATTTGGAATGTTCTTTGTTGAGAGATATGTTTTTGGAACGAGGCTACCCTGATGTTTTAATTTGTAGTATTCATCAGGAAATAACACAGGGTAGAAAAGACAAACATAGTCCCATATTGGGAAAGCGCATTGATTTTTCAAATACACATGGAGCGCTCAACAGTATGGATGCAAATAAAATCATTGGAGATTATTCAAACTACGTGTGTGACATGCTGCTTCACATAGTCCACTGCTTTTGGTCTTTGTGGGTTCTGTTCAAGCAGCTTTATTTTATACAAACACATCACTATAGAAGTTTACTGACTAACTTAAGTAACATATATACAAATTAACAACTGCAATCATGCATGCTCACTCTCTCGCTGCTCTTTCAAAATGTCACTAGGAATTGCACATGTCTGGAATTTACACATTCATGTACAGTCTTTAACATGCTTCTTAAAGACACAGTACACATCACATACACTATGATCTACACCTACTAACTAATACCAGGCCTCAGACTTACACTCTGAGGCCTGGTAGTTGCCCTGCAGCAGCTGGGGTTCATAGTTCTTAACCAGGAGTCCAACAAAATATTTGAACTCCTGCACACCCCACCTGTGCACCTGAAAGCGCACTCCTTCTCCAACAGCACCAGGCATATCAACAGCCAAATGAAGACTCCAGTGAATGGTGTGAAATTCCCACCTATTGGCCTTTATATAGGCTGCATCCCCACATTTACACTTCATACTGTAACTTTCAAAACAGCACCGCATTGCTTAGCATCACACAAAGTTGCACAAACCATTTTAGCGAAGCTGAGCATCACACAAAGTTGCACAAACCATGTTTTAGCAAAGCTGAGAAATGCACAAACAATGTAGGCCATTGACCATCTTTAAGCACTGCTTAGCATTGCACAGCTTTTTTAAATGTAACAATTTTTATTTTAAATAAAACTGATGTTTCAGTCACCTGAGACATTTTCACAGCAATAAATGTAAAACATATGATTGCTCAGGACTCAAACTTGAGACTTACTAAACTATAGATCATGACTCAACCTATCTAGCCACTTGGATATTACAAGGAAGCAGTATATCTTCACATATACTACTAAGGTGCTTGTTAGCATTGCATGCTTTGCTGCATGGATTTACACATTGCTAAGCAGAGCAGAACTACAATTGAATACATCCAGTTTCTATTTTTAGATGTCTAGAGGCATTGCTAAGCACTGCTCCACAATGCACAAACAAGCAGAAGGGAAAAAAATTAAATTGATTACATCTGGTTTCTGTTTTTAAATATAAACCAGATGACTGCTATATATGTGTAAGCACAGCTCGGCATTACTAAGCACAGTGCTGCACTGCCCAAACATCTCATAAAGATAAAAAATATATATATTGTCCTGTGCTTACCACCTGTCCATAATTTTTCTGGGCAGTCCACAAGTACAGGGCAGCCTCTACACTGTTATTTGTATGGATTCAATAAACATGTTGCTGTGATCTCCCTCAGCAGTGTGCCATAATTAGTATGCATGGTGTGCTGCCAAGGAGAAACCATGGCCGTGTACACAGCCTACACAGATTTTGTTGAATCCTGGGAAAAGTCTTACCACAAAAGCACAGGGTAGAAAGGGTAAAGAAGGGAAGAAATCAAATGCCATCTTGGAAGTACTAAACAGAGAAAACTATAAAGCAATTAAGACAAGAAGTGTCACTGTTAGAAGAGTACAGAAGAGGGAACAGAACAGCAAAAAGACTTAGAATGACAGATGTGAAAAAAGCAATGCGCAGTATCAGAACTGACCAGGATCTATCATGCACTATTGCCAATAATGCACTATAGATATCAGTACAGGCAGAACAACTTAGAAGTTCTGCAGAAAAATATAAAAGAAAAGTACAAAATAAGCAATTTATTGATAATCCAAAAAAAGTTTTATATAGAATTGGGAAACAAGGCAAAAGAAATAGAAATACCACCATAAAAAGAAGAAAGATCTTTTGGAA
Organism: Protopterus annectens; assembly: GCF_019279795.1. Lineage (NCBI taxonomy): Eukaryota > Metazoa > Chordata > Ceratodontiformes > Protopteridae > Protopterus > Protopterus annectens. The sequence continues at coordinate 180,033,718 of NC_056744.1, forward strand.
CATAAAGATGGTGAATGGAGAGAAAAAGTAAAAGAAATAATAAGAAATTCAAATGTACAGGATATGAAATGGGATGAAGTAACATCCAGGAGAAACTGAAACAAAACTTAAAAAAGCTCCTAAATGGAAACCCCCAGGCCAGGGTGCAGTACCTATCTTCTGGCTAAAGTATTAACATTGTTACATGTACATTTAGCCCTGAATAATAACTACTAATATGCACACACCAAACAGACACCAACCTGGTTAACAACAGGAAAAAGCATACTCCTCTTTAGGAGTGAATCTGTGAGATATCCTAAAAACTATAGACCAAAAACTTGCCTTCCAGCGATGTATAAACTATGCACTGGAATTGACGCCGACAGAGTTTATCAAGTCAAGTCAAAAGTCAAATAAAACTTTATTGTCATTCAGAACTGCACAGCAGTGTAGATGAACATAATTACAATGCTTCATTCTCAATGCAGGAAACAGTTGCACATATAGAGAAAAATTAATAAAATATCACAATAGAAATTTAATAAGTAGCAATTTGTAAGTAAAGTAGGACAGCAGTGACACACACCCATCCCAGAACAGGAGACAAGGAAGCCAAGGAACAATATGAAGGCAATATTGTCAAAGTAAAACTGAAGCAATAGCAACATATCTATGATTAGACTGAATTATTGCACAGTTTGTATATTGCACTTTACAGTCCTTCAGTGTGTAGGTGAGCCATCTTAGTATTGCATTTAGTTATTACACATCCAAAAAATAAGCCCATTGGTAGGCTAGTTATGTAACAGACATCATGGTTCATTTTTCCAAAGACTTCAATAGTTTAAAAGAGTGGAAAGAAAATGTCTTTTAGTCTGGTGGTCTTACAATGCAGGCTTCTGTATCTCCTGCCAGAGGATAGGCGAGTGTACAGACCATTGGCAGGATGTGTTAGATCATTGGAAATCTTTTTGGCCCTGTCTATGCACCGGTATTTGTGTAGATCTTCCAGAGGACTAAGGGAGGTGCCAGTGATTCTTTCTGCTGACCTTACAACTCTCTTGAGAGCCTTCCGATCCTGATTATTACAGCTCCCATACCAGACTGCAATGCTGTTGGTCAGGACACTTTCAATAGTGCCCCTATAAAAGGTCTGAAGTATGGAGCTTCGTAATTTTGCCTTCCTAAGTTTCCTTAGAAAGTGCAAGCATTGCTGAGTTTTTTTGACTGTGCTGGATACATGGATTGACCAGGATAAGTTCTCCGTGAGATGGACCCAAGAACTTTGTACTCTTGACCCTTTCCACTGTCATCCCTTTCATCACTAGAGGTTTGTATGGTACTTGAGATATTCTGAAATCAACAATCAAGTCCTTTGTCTTGCTGACATTCAGTGCTAGATTGTTGCTGTCACATCAGACCAGTAGTTGATCAATCTCATTCCTGTAGGCCTCCTCCTCTCCATCTTTGACCAGGCCTATAACAGTGGTGTCATCCACAAATTTGATGATCCTATTTGTCTCATGTGCGGCTATGCAGTCATGTGTCAGCAGAGGGAAAAGGAGAGGGCTTAAGACACACCTCTGTAGTACTCTTGGGTTCCGGATGATATTTCTGGAGCTGTTGTGTCCCACATGAACCTTTTGAGGCCTTTCAGTAAGGAAGCTCAGAATCCAATTGCATAAAAGTGAGTCTATGCCCAGTTGAAGTAGCTTCAATATCAGATTCTGAGGGATGACAGTGTTGAAGGCAGAACTGAAATCAATGAATAGCAGTCTTGCAGTTTTTGCCTTCTAAGTGGGTCAGTGTTTCATGGAGAGCTAGTAAGATGGCATCCCCTGCAATGCAGTTTGTCCTGTATGTGAATTGCAGTGTGTCCAGTGACACAGGTAAGATTGATGCTATATGATCTTTGACCAGCCTCTCTAGGCACTTCATTACCATCTAGGTTAAAGCAACTGGCCTGTAGTCATTCAGAGTTGTTGGCTGTGGTTTCTTGGGTAGAGGAATGATAGTCATCTCCTTGAAGCATTTTGGAACACTGGCTAGATGGAGTGAAGTGTTGAAGATGTCAGTGAGTACTGGAGCCAGTTCTGTTACACATGCCCATTATGTTGTCAGGGCCAGCTGCTTTCCTCGGATTGACACATTTTAGGGTTCTGGTGACATCAATTGTATTGAAGCTCAGCATCACTGCATCCTTGTCTTTAGGGATTCTGCATGCTGTTGTTTTGTTGTCAACATCAAACCTACTGAAGAATTTGTTCAGTTGGTTCAGAAACTCGATGCTATCATCACATGAAGCTGATGTAGGCTTGCAGTTGGTGATTATTTGAATTCCTTTCCATAGTTGCCTGGTATCCTTCTGGTCCCTGAAGTGACTTTGGATTTTTCTGCCATTGGATCTTGTCGCCTCTTTGATACCTTTGTTCAGATTGGCTCTGGCCACACTTAAAGCTTCCATATCTTGGGATTTGAAAGCTGCATTTCTTACTTTCAAATGCTTGTACACCTCACTAGTAAGCCAAGGTTTTTGATTTGCCCTTATGGTGATAAGTTTGGTATTTGTTACATTCTCCACAAACTTAGAAATGTAAGCTGTACCTGACTCAGTGTATGTGTCCAAGTCAACATGGTTGTTTGTCACAGCAGCCTCTCTAAACACTGACCAGTCTGTACAGTCGAAGCAGACTTGTAGAGCTGAGATTGCTCCCTCAGGCCAGATCCTTATTTGTTTTCTAGTTGGTGTACTGGTTTAGAGTATGGTTTTATAAGCTGGAACCAGCATGATGGCTAGGTGGTCAGAGCTCCCTAGATGTGGATAAGATTTTGCTTTATATGCACCTTTGATGTTAGTGTAGACCTTATCCAGTACATTTACACCCCCCCCCCTTTGTGGCAAAGTTTATATGCTGGTGGTAGTGGGGTAATACAGTCTTTAGGTTAGCCTGATTGAAGTCTCCTGCAATTACTACTGCATGCTCTGGATTTCTGTTTTGCAGGTCACTTATAGACTGATATAAGGTGACAGAGCATCACTGATATTTGCATCAGGTGGGATGTAGACTGCTGTGATGCATATTCCATTGAACTCTCATGGCAGGTAGAAGTTATAGTCATTTAGAAGAAAACTCAATCATGCCAATAATATAAAAGGGTAACAAAAGAAAGTCAAATGGAACAAAGGATGATTTGTTGTTAAATAAAGTCATAATGGAGAACTGTAAAAAGGGGAAGAATCTAAGTATGGCATGGATAGACTACAAAAAACATTGGACACCATCCAACATTCATGGATATAGGAGTACTTACAGATGCATAAGATACATTCTACACTGATCAATTACATTACGGAGAACATGAAACAATGGCAAACCACTTTGTAGCTAAGCCATAATAAAGGAGAAATTATGATTCCAGGAATAAAAATCCAAAGGGGAATATTCCATAGTGACTCTGTCACTGTTGCTCTTTTGTCTTGTCCTTAACCCATTGAGCTGTCTACTTAACAGATTAGGTTGCGGTTACAATTTGGCTTTCAGACAACAACAAAGTGTAAGCACTTCTCATGTTCTTTTTGTAGATGATTTAAAACTGTATAGTTTATCAGATGAGGAGCTAAAAGCACAACTGGAATTGGTCAAAACATTCTCAGATGATATAAGAACGCCATTTGGTCTTGATAAATGCGCACATGTAACATTTAAAGCAGGAAAGCTGCAGCACAAAATATCAGTCTGGACAGGAATGTGATATAAAATAAGTTAAACAGAAGGGACTTTTTAAAAATTTGGGAATTGCTGAAGGATTGACAATAAACATGTAGAAATGTGAGCAAAACTTGGGAAGGAATATTTTAGAAGACTAAAATTAATAATAAAAACATCCCTGACATCTAGGAACAAAGTCCAAGCTATAAATCAATTTGCTCTTCCTGTTCTTCTGTTATTGTTTTGGAGTGATTGCTGGGTATTGGATCAGCTGGACAGGAACACAAGAAAAACGTTTCACACTTATCAAATGATATATAAAAATCACTGTATACCAAGATTACATATTCCTCATTCTGAAGAAGGTACGAGCCTCCTCAAAATTGATTATATGTACATATCTGCAATTGTAGTAATAAATACATATCTGCTGACCTCATCAGATCCAAACATAGTGAAGGTTTTGAAAAATGAAGACAAGTCTAAAATGACTTCCCTGCTTAATTTAGCAGAAGCATATTGATGTCAATAGGGAATGGAAACCAAACCAGAAGTAGACAAAAATTATGCGGCAATTCAATCTGTGAAAAAGCAACAAAAGGAATATAAGGCGAAGGATAAGATGAGAAGGCAGGAAATGTGGGAAAGGCATAAATATAGTTGCAAGTGCAAAAAATTTCTGGAATAATTTCATCTCAATCAGGATCTGATGCAGGAATGTTTAAGGAAAGGTAAATTTAAAGCACAGTATGAAAGATTAACATTGGCAGCCCATGGTAGTGGATTACATACATGTTGGTTTACAAAGCCCATTGAGCATGTGGGAGAAATGGGCAAATGCAGGTTCTATAAAACAGAACTGGAAACAAAACAGTTGTACATCTTGTTGCTGAGTGTGATACACTAATGACGGAGGGCCTATATACTGAAAGGCATAATAATGTGGCAGGACTGTTGCACTGGGGATTGTGCAAACACTGCAATACTGAAGTAGCTATGAAACATTGGAAACATGATCCACAAAGCATTATAGAGGAGGATGAAGTTTATATCACATGGGATCACCATTACCAACGGTTTAAAAAACAGACGTGAGAAAGCCAGATGTAGTAGTCCATGAAAAGAAGACAAAACTAGCATTGATCATTAAAATTTGTGCATCTACAATGCTTTACGTACAGAGATACACAAAGTTATAAAATGCCAGGATTTGCAGGCAGAAATGAGGACAATTTGGAAGAAGGCTGCCTGGACAGTTCAAATAGCAGCAGCAATGGGTTTTACAAAAAGCGATTGCAGTCTTATTTAGGTATGCTACTGATACATGTAACTCCATATGAGTTGCAGAAAGGAGTTAATTATGGGCACATTGTGGGTGCTGCAAAGAACACTTTTGGCTAACATCAAAGATTGAAATGATACTAATTTCACAAACTCTAATCATACTTTAACTTAGGAATGGGGACCATTCCCATCAGAAATCCCAAAGACTTGTAGAAATTAAACCACGAGTAACCAGGCTATCTCTGCATTGTTAACTTAGTATCCAGAAAATCTGATGAACATCACACAGAACACTTTTTGATAAAATACTTATAATTCAATTTGCTGTAAGCTATAGTCTTTGAGCGTGTTGTCATCTCCTGATATTTGTTGCTCAGATTACTCAGTATAACTTCCAACATATACATTTTAGGTGACATTCAGGTTCTAGTTTTCTACATAAGAAGAAAAGTGAACCACAATATATTATATAAACTCCCTCAGTTTCTCATACCCCATATAGTACATAATTGTCACTGATGAGAAAGCAGTCTGGTATGGTTTGGTTCCATGGAATTGTTATTTTTTATCTACGACAAGGATTTTAAACTTGTTCCAATGTGATTTCAGGAGAAACTAAATTTCCAAGGATACTAGGGGCAACAATATGGGTGGGTGGGGTAAAGTTAGCACTACATTTATCTGCTAATGTATTTGCTCTAACCTTGAGACTGGAATATATGACACTTTTACATTTGGTTCAGTGGTGCATTGGTGGGCATTATTCCTCATTTTTCTTTATAACTGAAAGACAATTTATAGTTTCTTTTTTTTATTTCTATGGCAAAAAGGGATAAGACACCCTTACTTTGTTTTGTAGGTTCATTGGTGTGACAGTTCAAATCCAGTCTTGTGTAAAAATCTTTGCACTAGGTGCAGGGTTTGATTCTTCCATGAGGTAATTGGCTGATCTTGGAATGGTACACAAGAACAGTTAGCCTGGTACTAATGTATGGGTGGGAGGTTGGTATAGTGGTTAAGCTGTTCACCTTATAGGCACAAGATGCAGGGCTTCATTCTCACATGGGTAATTGGCTGCACTTGTTATAGCCCACAAGTGCAGTTAGCCTGGTACTAATTTCAGGGGCAATAGG